>NC_135961.1:58371665-58671665 GCF_053455715.1 Rhinoraja longicauda | reverse complement strand
GTATTTTTGATAGCTCGATTAAAAAAAACTTCATTCCAGATGGCCAACAATGCAACCCAGTCTTTGCTTTACTTTCTTTCATTGCTTTTCTCTCTAATATTATCAAATACGTTTAAGATTTGAGTTTTCAATTTAATCTGTCCAAATTTCTAACCATTAAAATACTGCAGTCTGTAATTATGTTTTTTTATTTTGATCTCTGAAGTAGAGTAAGCAATAAGAAAATGTTGTTATAAATAAAATGTGAAATATATATATAAATATATAGATATATATCAATGAATTATGTTTGTTAAAGAAAAGCTTAATAGTTATGTTAATTAGAAGAGAATAAAGATTGCACATTGGGCTAATTTGCAGTTCCAGCATCCCAGGTGTTATTCTGCCCTCTGGTGATGAATAAGTGGAATATTCCCAATCTCCCTGAATGCATAGGTGACATCAGGTGCACTGACCTCCTCCCACAAACCAAAGGTGCAGTTGGGAGGTTAATTGGCTCCTTTAAATGATACCTAGTTGTAGGTGAGTGGCAGATCGAGGGGTGTTGCTTGATGTGAACGTGGGAACGATAAAACAAGATTAGTGTAAATGAATGCTAGATGTTTGGTTCAGATTGGTGGGCCAAAAGACCTGTTTCCATGTTTTATAACTTGACTCTATCTGTGACTCTGAATTTCAAAGGCATATTGATAAATTGTTAATTTCAAGATTTGTGTAGACTTGAATATTGTTTTTGAACTGCAGTTTCAAAGCAGTACCGTATATTTCTTACCTGGAGAATAAATTTCAGTATTTTAATTCTATGAGAGTTGAATAAACCTTGACTGAGTATTTGCAAGAGGGATACTTCTATCTAGTCAATTTTGGCCAAAATACCCAGAACCTTGTTGCACTTTCATCGTCTGAGTAGTGTACCATTCACTTTGCAACGAATTGCCTGTAAAAAGTTCTCCTACTTGATGTAAAATTCTTTCCACGTTGTGAAATGTCAAAGAAAACATTTCAGAATTACATTTTACAACAAAGTTCCTTATTCATTGCAGTTGTGTACAACTCTACCAGTGTATCTAGCAAATTATTCAGGAAAGTAAACCGTTCCACAAGGATCATTGGTAACAAACAATCATGTGAAAAATTAATACCACTGCATATTTTTGATTGCATTTGATTCAGTTTAGTTTGGAGATACAGCATGGAAACAGGCCCTTCAATGTTATCCTACTCTCTCATCCACTCCCTTCGCACTCTACGCAATTTACAGGGGCAAATTAACCTACAAACCTACCAACAAGTCTTTAAGATGTGGGAGGAAACCGGAGTACCCGGAGGAAACCCATGTGGTCACGGGGAGTACAGACGGCACGCAGACATCATCCTTGGTTGGGATTGAACCCAGGGTTCTGATGCTGTGTGGTAGCAGTTCTACCAGTTGCACCACTGTGTCGCCCTTTACATTGAGTATGGTCAAATAACACCAAACAGTTTCAATGAATTCCCACCGTCACAGTGATTGCTTTGAGAGGAAAAAAGTCTTCGATATTCTGAATAAATGAATGAAAAATTTGCAAATAGAGGTGATATTTCAAAGTTACAGATTTAAATTGGCATTAAATATCGATTTACCACCTCCTTTGAAAATAACTCAACTGAGTCAAAAGTGACAGTTAGAGGAACTTGCATATCAATTTGGCTTTGACCACCATTTCTATCTTTGAACTTGCATATTAATTTGTCTCTTTACCTTTAGGGGTTTTTGCTACCTTCTTGTGAAGCATCAGCAATAAAAAAAGTTGTGAGGGTTTATCGGAAATGGATCTTGCAAGAAAATAAACCTCCATTCATGGCAGAGCCAGAAATAATTGACACCGACGAAGATACAGTCGACCATTCGGAACAGCATTCTCCAACACTGACAGATAATGACGAGGTAAACAAGGACGACTTTTCCACAAATGCTGTCTGGTCTCCTGAGTTTTTCCAGATGTTCTCCTTTTATTTGCTGCAGCTTTCAGCATGTGCAATCTCCTGTGCCCCCAAGAATTTTGAAAGACAGTACCTAGTTTGAATATTTTTGTTATTTTTCATGTACTATAGTTTGCTTAACTTATAAGAGTGACCAAGTATTTAAAACAGCATTGTTCTTGTATTTATATTATAGACAATAGACAATAGGTGCAGGAGGGGGCCATTCGGCCCTTCGAGCCAGCACCGCCATTCAATGTGATCATGGCTGATCATTCTCAATCAGTACCCCGTTCCTGCCTTCTCCCCATACCCCCTGACTCCGCTCTCCTTAAGAGCTCTATCTAGCTCTCTCTTAATGCATTCAGAGAATTGGCCTCCATTGCCTTCTGAGGCAGAGAATTCCACAGATTCACAACTCTCTGACTGAAAAAGTTTTTCCTCATCTCTGTTCTAAATGGCCTACCCCTTATTCTTAAACTGTGGCCCCTTGTTCTGGACTTCCCCCAACATTGGGAACATGTTTCCTGCCTCTAACGTGTCCAACCCCTTAATAACCTTATACAATTCGATAAGATTTTAGCATTATTCTTAACGCTTATGTGCTTCTGATTAAATCCAAGCATTAAATAACATAAAAATAATCTTTTAAGGAGCAGCCAGAGCATTTGCTTTCAATGAAATTCAGATGTCCAGAAATTAGTATGCTCAGAGGATTTGTTTTAAAACATTGCTGGGTCTCTTACAGAAAGCATACTCACCATTTTGTGATGTTATGCATAACATGCGTGCTTCTTGCTGACGTTGATGGAAAAGTTTCTCATTAGTTGAAAAGTGCCAACATTTTGGGCGAACATTACAACTTGCTGCAAAAATGAACTGTGAGAAAGTAAATTATTTTGCGTGTCGGTATGACTGACGGAAATGGGACAGCCATGAAGGTGTAGGCATTTCAAAGAGGATGCAGTAACACAGTCGATACTTAACAAAAAGGAAATAGCAATTATAGGGAAATGGCTTGATACCTGATTGTGTACCACAGAAATTTGATTCATGTTATTGTATTGCAGTTTTTGCATTGTAGAAATTATATGCAGTTATTTATGCATCAATAAAAACATGTTGATTGTTGTGTGATACATTGAAGGCTGATAGCTTTTAGAAAGACAGAAGCTTTGGCTATCTGTTAATCAGCATGCTATTCAGGAAAATGTGAAGAAAATATGTTCCAGTTATAACTTTGCAAATTTTAGCATTAATGTTAAATATAATTTTTTTCTGTTTTTAAAGTCCATTCAACAATCAAAACACAAGCGCACATCTAGCTGGGGGAGAACATATTCATTTACAAATGCTATCAACCGTGGCTGTATATTTGAAGAGGAAAATGGAAATGTTCAGGCTGGTATTCAGTCAACATTGCAAGTGAGTTTTGGTCAAATTCTTTAGCAAATTACTCTAATTTTGATCATCTGGGTGTTCATTGTTCTTTTTGGAAAAAAGTAACAGCAAAGTGTCAACTGTACTATGTTTCTCCTCAAATTTTCTCTTGAAGCAGAGAAAGGTATTGCCTCTTAATCCCTCGCAATTTGTAACTTGTTTTGGATTGAAAAGTTAATGCATGAGATGTTTATTTCCTATCTGTACCATTAAAGTACCCAGTGAGTTTCTGTTCAAGATTCAAGATTCAAGATATCTTTATTTGTCATCCAAAAAGTTTTTGGATGTAATTTAGTCACCCACAGTCCAACAATAAAAGCAATAAAACAAGCAAATTACACAACCCCAACCAACACACAAAAAAAAGAAACATCCATCACAGTGAGTCTCCTCCAGTCCCCTCCTCACTGTGATGGAAGGCCAGAATGTCTTTTCCCTTCCCCTGCCGTCTTCTCCCGCGGTCAGGCTGGTGTCGTTGCCACGTTCCAGGCCTCGCCGGACGGTGAAAGGTCCGCAGCGGGCCGACCCAAGACCCATAATTCAAGGCGGGCGAACACGCTGTCGCTGCCGCTGTTGCTGCACGTCGGGGCGGTCATGGCTCCCGACACTGAAGCCCCCGCCGAGCAGTGAAAAATCCCACGGCCTATTTCAGGCCGCGCCGGACGGTGAAATGTCCCGGGGCATGGGAAACGCTGCCGCTGCTCCCGATGTCGGCATCCACGCGGCCCGAGCCTAAGGCGAGTCGCAGCTGCTCCCGCAGCCTCCGAGGACGGCCGGCTCCGCTGATGGTGAGTCCAGTCCGCGGGCTCTGTGAACCAGAGCCCTGGAGGCCGCCAGCTCCAGGAGTTGTGCCGATGATAGGCCGCAGCAGGAACGGAGACCCGACCCAGAAAACAAAGGTCGGGTTTCCGTTCGGAAGGGACACATCCACAATTTTACAGCTCCCCCCCACATACACACATAGTACAAAAACACAAAAACACGACATCACAACTGCAATTAAGACAAAATAAAAAACAACAAAACACAAAGACAAACGGACCGCAGGCAAGCCGCAGCAGCTAGGGCAGCACCGCCATTTTGCAAATCATGCGGCCTACTGTTGCCAGAATGGCCTACTACGGCCTACTGTGGCTAGTAGGGCCATTCTTGATTTCTGCAAAGATAATTTCATATTGGTCTTCCCTTCTCTGGAAGAACACCCAAATACTCATCTAACTGTGCATTCTGCATTGCTGGAACAAGAAGCAGGTCACTGTTTAGGCTGACCAAACAAACTCTAATTGGATTGATTGCATTTCCCAACATTTTGTCTATAGTCCTACTTTCGTGCACATCTAGTCTAGACACTTAAATGTGAGAAATTCCCATCATTTTGGACGGTGACATTAGATCTATAACATTCTCTGGGCATAATTTGTATTCTTTGCAAGTTTCTGATGCTTCCAACAAATACCTTAAATCTTGACCCCTTTGGCAAGAGAAATGAGAACTGCTAGTACACAATTTTGATGCCTCTTAATTTTTTTTAATGGATTTGGTGGTATTTCTCAGGTAAAACAGACTAATGTGTCTGAAGAACATAAAATGCTGGAGTAACTCAGCGGGTCTGGCAACATCTCTAGAGAAAAGAAATAGGGACCCTTCTTCAGACATGGAATCAAGTCTCTGGAGCCGACACCTCTGGAGAAAAGAAATAGATGACGTTTCAGGTCGAGACTTGGAATCAGTCTGAAGAAGGATCTCGACCTGAAACATCATCTATTCCTTTTCTCCAGAGATGCTGCCTGAGCCGCTGATTTTGTGTCCATCTTCAGTATAAATCAGCATCTGCAATTCCTTCCTACACCAAATGTCGCTGACCATTGAATGTTTCCACTATTTTCTGGTTTTTATGTTAGGTGTACAACATCTGTAATATTTTGTTAATATCCCTGTAATTGTTTAGCTGTTCAGTTCCAATGAAATATTCAGCTGATAGGGCACAGAATTACAAGGTTTGGGAGCGAGGATAATGTTAATTTTGTTTTTGTATAATTTGAAATGAATTGAATCAATGTGTAGTCCATTTTATTTTGATTGTTCAAGAGTTCATACAGTGGTCAAGAATGCACTGATATATATGTATACCAATTTTAATAGGTTTTTTTGACAAATTCTTCAAATGTATTCCTGTTGGAGCCCTGCAATGATGTCTCAAAGATCCGAGATGAACAGATTGATGTGTGCAGGGCAGTCCTGAGTATTTATAGGCACATGATCATGGAATTAACCATGAGTAGAAAGACGTGGTGAGTATTAGCATCGGTCTTTGCTATCTTAAATATTCCGATATTTAAAATCTGCATAATTTTCATTTATATATTACTTCTGCCTTCAACTCAGCAGAAGCATCCCAACGTCCTTCACAGAAACAATTTTGATTCTGAGGCAGTTGACCTAAAGAAATAAGATTTTAATAACACATTAAAGGAGGGAGGTGGAGGGGATGAGAGTAAGGAGGCTTTGAGATTTGTGTAGGTCTGCAGGACCTTGATGCCAGTTATAACACACCTAGCAGTGCTAGAAAGATTGCAGATTGTTGTGAGCTATCCAAGACATTGCTGTGTGTGTTTTCACTTTAAACAAAGCTGATAGAGGTATGGGGACATTAGCTGCAGGCAAACTGAATCAGTGGGCAGTAATATGGAGATGGAAGTAAGTGGTCATAAAGCTGGAACCAATATTAAGCCCAAAGCTCATCTCAAGATCAAATATGAACTCCCGAGTTCGATATGGGACTGCTTCCTTGGGGAAGGATGGAATCAAAGTTCAGGGATCAGAGTTGATAACCGGACTTAAAGTGATGTGACAGCCTTCATCCGATTAAATATTGGGAACTTTCTGTTCTTCTGGTACTTGATGTCAGATAAATGCTTTGACAATTTTAAATCTGACGGGAAGTCCACAGGTCGTGATGAAATAAACTTTGATGTCATCAACACATGTAGAAGTTAATACATTATCTTTGGATGATAATGAATGGAAGCACCTATCTTAATTAATTACTACTTTGTCATCTTTCTAGGCTCTCTCTATACAACACTAATTATATTGTATCTTGTTCTTGTCAGTGTTTAAAAATACAATTATAACAATAGTGAAAACACAGTGAAAATTGCTGAATATAACGACCATAGAATGGAAGCAGGTGATGAGGCTTTAAAGGGTGATTAAGACAGAAGCTCCAAGTTTTAATGTTACTGGGTAGTTTGACCCCCCCCCCCCCACACGAAGTTTGTTGTTCAGGCAGTTAAATTTCAAAGAAAATTATAAATGGTGTTAAGATAAAACACAGGCAAATTTATGACTTTATCCTACAATTTATGCACATTGGAAAGTTATTTTCATGTTGCAGATGATCTCAACACTTATGTTCCTGTTCAGCAAATATTGCATCTACCACACACATACTAGCAATGGTTGAATGTTCCCATTATAGGCATGGTCTATGACATCTTAACTCTAGTGTATTTAGACATGTTGCACATAAACTTTTTTAAATTATTTTTTTCCTTTCATATAGGGAACAACTTTTACGTGTTTTGCTCAAGATCACTGAAACAATTATGCAAAAGCAGCAGGATTTGCACAAACGGGATATTTTTGCCGAAAGTATGGCTGAACTACTTTTTCGGGTAAAATATCTATACATCTCACTGGGAAGCTTTGTATCTAATGAGTCATAAGCAGTATGAATGGGTGTGTGTGTGTGTGTTCAGTGAAAATGAATGATTATTAAAAGAGTTTTCAAGTTTCATCTTTGTTATAGATTAAACTGTCAGCTCATTTGTCAGAAAAAAACAGTTGACACATTATTTTAGCTTTACAGAGGGCCATATGTAGATTGAACTCTTGTTTTTTTTCTGTCTTTGTCTATTGTTACCGTTTAAATGTATGTATTGACCTATTTTTAGCTGTGTATATGTGGGGGGGGGGTGGTGGGGGAAACCTTTTTTCTAAATCTCCTCCTCAACGGAGATGCGACCTTTTCCCATGTCGCATCTCCGTTCGCGCTACGGCCTAACACCGTGGAGTTGGCGGCCTCCAGTTGGGAGCGACCTTGAAGGCTCCGGTCGCAGGGCCTGGACTCACCATCTTACCTGGACTTACCGCAGGCTCTGTGGACTGCAACTTTGGGAGCTCGCAGGACCCTGGCTGGCGACCGGCTTTTGGGAGCTCCAGCCGTAGCAGCTTCGACCGCCCCGAATCGCGAGGCTCGATTGACCCATTCGCAGGACCTTCATCGCCCTGCGTGGCTCGGCCGCGGCACTTTCCATCGCCCGGTGGGGGCTTAGGACCTTCATCGGCCTGCTCGGCTCGGCCCTGGGACCTTCCATCACCCGGCGGGGGTTTCAAAAGTCGGGAGCCTCGATCGCCTCGAGGCAGCAGTTTGACTGCCTGACCGCGGGAGAAGAATGAGGAGGAGATAAGACTTTTCTTTGCCTTCCATCACAGTGAGGGTGTGCCTGGAGGAATCACTGTGATGGTTGTTTGTGTTAAACTGTAATTGTGTCTTGTGTTCTTTATTGTTTACTGTCAACCATTTATTGTTTATTGTTTATTGTCAACCATTTACGCCGAACCCTGACGTGAGAGGACGCTGGCGCTGTTTGTTCGCCGCTTCTCTGTCTGGATAAATCTTTTGTTTATTTATGTTTTATTTACTCTGTAAAGCGTCTTTGAGTTTCCAGAAAAGCGCTATATAAATTAAATGTATTATTATTATTATTATTATATGCTTATATTATTCATAATATCCAATTAAGATTATATTTTGGGTTGTATCTTGCATATAGAGTGGAAGAATGTCCCCTAAATGCATGTGTCATCCCATATGGAGTACTTTTTAAATTAATCACATTGAACAATGTTTGTTTTCTCCCAAGAAGAAACGCTATCTCACCATCTATCTTGAGAAACGTCTTCAGGTTTCAATCAAATCCCGGCCATAAAAATGAGCCTTCTAAGAGAGCCTGTTCATTCCAGTACATCATTCCAATTGACCTTCTCTGAATTGCCTCCAATGTAACAGCATACTTAAATAAAGAGATCAGAATGGCGTGCATTACTCCAAATGTAGTTTTTCCCAGCATGCTCCATATAACCGAAGTATCATATTCCTAGTTTTGTATTTGATTCTCCTCGCAATGAATGATAAATGCTACTAATCTTCCTAATTACTCCCTGTTCTTTGCAAGTTATGCACTAGGACACACAAATCTGTACCGCAGATCTCAGAAATCTCTCACCATTTAATATGCTTTTTAAATTCTCCTCGTAAAATGGACAATTTCACATTTCACCCCGACGTTTAATTCCCAGATCTTTCACCGCCAACTTATCTTCGCTATATCCCTTTCAAATTTCCATGTCCTTCATGCAACTTGCTGTACTACCTATGGGCATTACACCATAAAATAGTCACAGAAGAAATATGTGAACATTGGATAATAATAATAATAATAATAATGTATTTTATTTATATAGCGCTTTTCATATACTCAAAGACGCTTTACAGAGATTTAGAGAACATAGGGAAATGAATAAATAGATAAATAAGTAAATAAATAAACGAACAGAGAAAGGAGACAGAAGGTGAGGTGACCTTCAGTGGTTGAAGGCAGTACTGAACAGGTGAATACCTTATTCATTGATTATTCTTGTACCTCTTATTTTTTAACTGCTATTTGTGGCAAATTAGTCAAAATCTTGATTTTGATGCATTGCTCTTGTTTTCCAGGATGTTTACATGGTTAAAATTAGCCGCATGTTCCAAATGCAGTGTTTCTGTACCTTTTAATTTCTATTATATTTGTTCTTGAGTCATTTGATTACATCTTAAACATTTTTCTTTTGTGTATTGTAGACCCTTATCGTTGCTTGGATCCGGGCTAATTTGAGTGTGTTCATTTCAAGAGAGCTTTGGGATGAACTACTGTCTGTGCTATCATCTCTGACCATGTGGAATGAACTGATCACTGAGTGGGCAAAGATCATGGATTCTCTCACTGTGGTGGTAGCAAGATGTGTATATGGGTTGGATATGAATAACTTACCACTGGATAAGCTGAGTGAACAAAAAGAGAAAAAACAACGAGGAAAAGGTAATGTAACTGATTAGTATTGGTGGTAAGAATAGGAAGACAGATTATTATCTGAATGGTGTCAAGTTAGGAAAAGGGGACGTACAACGAGATCTGGGTGTCCTAGTGCATCAGTCACTGAAAGGAAGCATGCAGGTACAGCAGGCAGTGAAGAAAGCCAATGAAATGTTGGCCTTCATGACAAGAGAAGTTGAGTATAGGAGCAAAGAGGTCCTTCTGCAGTTGTACAGGGCCCTAGTGAGACCGCATCTGGAGTACTGTGTGCAGTTTTGGTCTCCAAATTTGAGGAAGGATATTCTTGCTATTCATGGCCTGCAGCGTAGGTTTATTCCTGGTTAATTCCTGGAATGGTGGGACTGTCATATGTTGAAAGACTGGAGCGACTAGGCTTGTATACACTGGAATTTAGAAGGATGAGAGGGGATCTTATCGAAACATATAAGATTATTAAGGGGTTGGGCACGTTATAGGCAGGAAACATGTTCCCAATGTTGGGGGAGTCCAGAACCAGGGGCCACAGTTTAAGAATAAGGGGTAGGCCATTTAGAACGAAGATGAGGAAAAAAAAAATCAGTCAGAGAGTTGTAAATCTGTGGAATTCTCTGCCTCAGAAGGCAGTGGAGGCCAATTCTCTGAATGCTTTCAAGAGAGAGCTAGATAGAGCTCTTAAGGATAGCGGAGTCAGGGGGTATGGGGAGAAGGCAGGAACGGGGTACTGATTGAGAATGATCAGCGATGATCACATTGAATGGTGGTGCTGGCTCGAAGGGCCGAATGGCATACTCCTGCACGTATTGTCTATTGTCTATAGTATGTTTTGTGGGAAGAAATATGAGAAATGAAACCCAGTGGTCAATTGTCATTCATCAGTATGCTTGACGAATGGTACTTGTTTAAATAAGATCCTGGTTATGTCATTGAATTGCACTGGAAGATGGTTATTATCTCTCAATTTGTGGAAAACTTTATTTTGGATTCATGACTTAGTGCTTCTAAAGCATAAGGTCATAAGTGATAGGAGAAGAATTAGGCCATTCGGCCCATCAAGTCTACTCCACCATTCACTCTTGGCCGATCTATCTCTCCCTCCTAATCCCATTCTCCTGCCTTCTCCCCCCCTTCCCCCTCACCCTCCCTCCCGGCGGTTTGCGGCATTTATTACTATTTGATGGGGTTCTTAAACCCAAAACAGGTGGATTTTGGTTAGGTGAACTGTAAAATGGTGAAATTGATAAAATCTGATTCCAAATAAGCAGTTGGTATTTTAAATATTATAATAAAGCTGCAAATCTCAGTTTTAACCCAGTTTATTACTAGATATTTCCTGGTTACAAAAGGGTGGCAGGGATTCTAGGATCTCAGTGGTTCTGTTGAGATCCTTGAGCCACAATCTTTTAATAGCTCAAAGGTGTGTGTTGCAACCGTTATTCTGGCTTTTCTTGACCCCTCTCATCTCCATTCCTCCTCTTGGAGTGTTGTGGACTTCTGAGTTGTACTGATCCTCAATCGCCCTCTGTCTCTGCCCCATTGCCAGGGATGAGTTGCAACCTTTGAGCTATTTCTCAATCTCAATAGTTTTGTCTGAAATGTTGAAGGATTATTAGAACTTGCTTTTAAATTCCAAAGGATGTGAGGGAAATCTGGGTTCCGAGTTATAAAATGACATCCCTAATTCCGCACTATTATAGAGGCATTAATGTTCTATATATTTTTAATAAAACTATCATGTTGAGTTGACACTATGAAAAGTTGAAACATTGAAAACCAGTAGAGCTAATTTTAATATGCTTTGTGTATCTTTAATGTTTAAGGTATACATCAAGATCTTAGTAAGGTAACAGGAGTAGGTAGGTCCTTTTCCCTAAGTTGGAGAAATCAAGCTGATGGCACACAAGAACATATGCGATTTAGAAGTGCAACTACCTCTGGTGCTCCAGGTGTTGAAAAAGCCAGAAATATTGTTCGTCAAAAAGCAACAGGTATGCTGCTGAAGGCTTAATTATTCATGAATTGTTTTTAGACAACGCAATAATTTGTGTAGCATGTTGTCATTTTTTTTGCATACTTGCATGAATATTTTTGTAATTAAAAGCCTGGTAATTATGTGTTAGATTTCAACATGCTTCCATTTTCATAGTCAGGGCCTGTATTTCTTAGTTACATCTGGCTTCTTTGCCGACTTCCCTCCCCTCTACCCGATTTCCTTTGCTCCTTACAAATGACCTCTGCCTTTTTAACAACGGCATTGGAAATGAACGCTTTAGTTAAAATCTCAAAATTCCCTGTTCGACTTCAACCAAGATTTTGCGCCATTTCTGGGCACCACATATCAGGGCAGAAGAGAAGGGTCACTTGTATGGCACCTCGGATGAGAGATTTCAAAAATGTGAATTGATTGGCAAAGCCAGTTTTCATAAGATGTAGAAGCATAAGAGACTCGGAGGTACTCACAGTTATGAAAAATTGGCAAGGTTAAGCATGGAAAACCAGTTCCCATTGGGAATCTTATTTTAAAAAAAACACAGGTTAAAGTCTATGGGGGGGGGGGGGGGGGGGGGTGAAGAGAGAGAGTAAAGGAAAATGATTTGTTTTATATGATGAGTTAACATGATCTGGATTGAATTCTCTGAAAGGTGATAAATTCTGATTCAGTAACTTTCAAAACGTGATTATATACATGTGTCACAAAGAGAAATTTGCCTGGCTGTGTAACTATTTGCTTAGCTCTTACAGAAAGTTGGCACCAACAGGGGCTAAATGACCTCTTGTGCTCTGTGATTCTATCATTCAGGTCTGATCTCTAAGTTTAGTCAGATCCTTTGGGTGTTCTGAACCTGCTGGTGTACAGTTTCATTATTCAAAAATAATTTAAATTTTACATTGTATTATTTAAATGATATGATCTTTTAAATCATAAATCTGATGTTATATTCAATGTACATTAGCCAATATGTAGGACTAAGTTGAAGTTTCATGTTACATTTCTATAATTGTCACTTGATTGCCTTAATGTAATGACTCTGAACAGGTGGTTTTTCTACTTACAATTATGTGTTGTTGTATCTGTTGTAGATTTTCCTTCTGTTGAATAATACACCTCTTGTGTCTGTTAAAATAGTGGAGCCAACTTGTTTGTGTGCCCCCTTGGATTATTATATCGCAAGTTAAAGAGTGTGCATGAGGCTCGAATAATGTAGAGATAACTTAGTTGAAAGGTTAACTAGTTAATAAAACTAGACTCAGCACATCAGGTGCTATAGTTACTAACAGTCCAAATTCGTGCCAAATCGTGCATCACTTTGGGTGCTAATGGGAGAGACACACATTTTATTAGTTGTGACTAGTGGGGCTTTCATTCAATTTGCTTCGGAAGCCCAACATTGTGAGATGAATTGAAAGAACCTGAGTGAAAGAAAACACATCCTAAAACACAAACTGTACAGTTTGCACAGAGTTCTGAAATTGTGTTAATTTCAGAAAAGTGGAACAAAACAAGGTTATTTTCATTTTTCTTTGGTGTCATGACTCGTTTATCTAGGAGTTATCCCCAGATGTCCTCTTTTGTTTGCTTATAAAGAAATGTGCGTCCGGCTGGATACAAGTAGATTTTCTATCATTATTAACTGCAAGACCTAATGAAAGAGTGTACAGCCATTTCTTTTTGCTTTCCTTTTACAGAGTGCAGCCTAAAGATGAAAGGCAAACAGATGGTGCATATTTGCCTTCTCAGGTGCCGTTTCTGGCTGACACAGAGTTACAAAGCTATTGGCAAATAAACTTATCCCCATTGACAGTTAACAAATTGGTGTGATTAGCATGTTTGCTTTTCATAAGCCCCACGGCTTTCACACTAAATCATGTTTGCATTTCTTCAATTTTTTTTTCAATTAAGGCCAAATTTGTAAATAAGTGTGGGTCCTTTTTAATAAATAATGACCAACTACAGTCTTCTTTCATAAGCCCCTTTGTGCTTAATATCTCTATTACTGTGATTTGATGGAATTAGTTGTTAAAAGGTGTACAGATTTGCCAGATGGACGAGTCTTTAATAATGAGGGCTGTTTTTAAATATGCCGCATCTGTGCCTATGTAAGACGTAATAGATGTTTGCCACCTCCAGTTTCTCTCATGATGAACCGTTTGCCTAATTGAATTTTCCATGCAGTGAACAGCAGAGTAATATGTTTTGCTGTATGTGGGATCTGGCAGAGAACCAATGGCAGTTTTAATTTTTCTTTGTCCATATAATTGAAGATACCCTTTGAAAACACTGATGAATGAACGTACGACAGTATAATCCCTGACTAAAATGGCAGATGTTTTATTACATACATTTCATGTAGTGTAATTCAGACTTGTCACAGTTCCTTGACTTTAGCCAGTAATTCATAATGAACTGTAAATGTTCATCCAAATGTTTTCTTCCCACTCATTCAATATTGTATGACATTATTAGAAATGCAGTAGCTGTTATATGTTCCTATTGTGTTGTTACAATTGCTTGTAAGGTGTGTGCAAGTAACTGTGATACCTCAAACTCATTTTTAATAGATTGTGGCATTTGGAACAGCCACTTTATTTGTCATTTGAAGGAACTGCAGATGTTGGTTTAAACCAAAGATAGACACAAAATGCTGGAGTAACTCAGTGGGACAGTGGGACTGGAGAGAAGGAATCAATGACGTTTCGGGACGAGAATCAGTCTGAAGAAGGGTCTCGACCCGAAACATCATCCATTCCTTCTCTCCAGAGATGCTGCCTGTCCCGCCGAGTTACTCCAGCATTTTGTGTCTATCTTCACTTTATTTGTCATGCACTTTATTAGACCTTCCATGGTTTTTCATTTCTAAGTAATCTATTTTGCATGTATGCCTTATTATAAAATATTTCTATATAATTTCTCTATAATGCCATAGGGCTGCTGATTTCCCCCACAGTCATTGGCAAAGCCAAAGCTTCCATCTCGCTCTCACTCTCTCTCGTTTAACCATTATATTTCTAATGTTAAGGTGAAATGAAAGGAAATGTAATTAATAATTTCAATCTGCTGTACACAGAACTTCCTTTGCAATACATTAAAATTAGTGACAAATAGTTTAACGCAAACCATGACTGAAAATAGTGAAAAGTAATTATTCCATGTGCAATATTGAGCTCTGCCCCTCAATACTGATTTGTGGTTCTGGTTTAAATGCTGGATTACCATTGCTTAGGAAGATTACAATAAATGTTTGTTATACCTATTAGCTGTGGTGCCTTTAAATAACTATCCATTTAGATGTCACCATGGATGTTTGAAACCGTACAAACTTATAACGACATTCTCAACTCCATTTCCTCCTGAGTTCAACCAACAATAAGAATAATTCTTATTGTTCTTGACTTTGAAATTTTACATGTGATTGTGTCATGTCATCTTCATGCAAGAACACATTTTAAGAAATCATATGTGGGAGCTGACTCTTTAATAGGATTTACAGGACTGCAAAGTATTTTTAATTATTGCATTCTGAGAAATATATATTTAACGTATTTTTAATTATCTTGCCTGCTTTATTTCTTTGGAAGCTAAGCGAAGTCAATCTATCAGCAACTGTGTGCATCTTTGTGAAGCTTTGCCAAGCACCAAAAGTGTGCCTCTACTTCTTCATACTGTGAGCTCTCTTTTACCTGGCATCACTCATGTCTCTTCCTCTCAGAAACTGTCAGGTACTGTACTCAAAGCTGTATTTCTTCGTAACCGTCTTATTTCCTCTCAAGTTTCTTGTGTTTCTTTCCACCTGCTATTGTGTGAAAAAGTCGAGCACGCATTGGAATGAATAGAGGCTAAATTTGGTTATCAGCTTGAAGTAATATCATTCACTACTATTACTTCACTTAAATGTCAATATTTTCTGTTACTCTTTGCTAATTTCTGTGTAAAACGTTTATGGGGTGTTTCTCTGGAAGAACTGCTAAATTTGTGCATACAAATGCATTTTCTAAACAATTCAGCTACAATGAGGTGCATGTAATACGATTTATTTTAATTATATCAAAGTCACTGGTTAACTTGTTGCTGCTTTTCTTGAACTTCTGTTGCGTGTTTTCTTACAATATTTTCATTTATTAAAATTTTACTTTTTTATATGTTGACTATTTTGATTGTTCGTAGGTCCCACAAACTCATTGCTGCTGCCTGGTCTTTAAATAGTTGCTCAATCTGTTCAATAACATCAAAGCACTTTCTAGAGATGATAAAAAATGTGAGAGGCATAGGTTCAAGAGGAACTTTGATACCTGCAGATAGATTTTGAAAATCAGCCGTTTTATGGCTCATGATTTTTTTCCACAGATTTTAGAAATCATTTGCTCTAAAATCATTATCAGCAGGTCAAAATGTATCTTTAAGTACAGAATTATTATTTCCGAGATATAAACTAATTCATTGTTACAGTAATAACATTTTAATTAAAGTGGATCTGATCTGTTCAGGTCCATTACCATGAATTGTGGCCTGTCGGCTCCCAACATCAGGTCAGGATGTCGTGGGGCCATCTTGCTGACCTCAATTGTTTAACATTGATGTGATTGGGCCTGAACAATGTAATTTAGTTTAGTTTAGAGATACAGATGTATACAGGCCCTTCGAGTCACCGAGTCCGCCCCACCAGCGATCCCCGCACATTAACACTATCCCACACATACTAGGGACAATTTCAAGTCAAGTCAAGTCAAATTTATTTGTCACATACACATACACGATGTGCAGTGAAATGAAAGTGGCAATGCCTGCGGGTTGTGCACAAAAAAGAATTACAGTTACAGCATATAAATAAACTTAATAAGTTACTATTAGTGTCGACAAAAATTTAGTCTCTGGGGTTATAAAAGTTGACAGTCCTGATGGCCTGTGGGAAGAAGCTCCGTCTCATCCTCTCCGTTTTCGCAGCGTGACAGCGGAGGCGTTTGCCTGATCGTAGCATCTGGAACAGTCCGTTACTGGGGTGGCAGGGGTCCCTCATGATCTTGCTTGCTCTGGATCTGCACCTCCTGATGTATAGGTCCTGCAGGGGGACGAGTGTAGTTCCCATGGTGCGTTCTGCCGAACGCACTACTCTCTGCAGGGCCATCCTGTCCTGGGCAGAGCTGTTCCCAAACCAGACTGTAATGTTGCCGGACAGGATGCTCTCTACAGCCCCAGAGTAGAAGCAATGAAGGATCCTCAGAGACACTCTGAATTTCCTCAGTTGTCTAAGATGGTAAAGGCGCTGCTTAGCCTTACCCACTTATACCAAGTATACAAACCCAAGCCAATTAGCACACAAACCTGTACGTCTTTGGAGTGTGGGAGGAAACCGAAGATCTCGGAGAAAACCCACGCGGTCACGGGGAGAACGTACAAACTCCATACAGACAGCGCCTGTAGTCGGGATCGAATCCGTGTCTCTGGCGCTGCAAGCGTTCTAAGGCAGCAACTCTACTGCTGCGCCACCGTGCTGCCCTTTCCAGTTCTTTGGCAACCTGACCGGAGAAGCTTTGCCTTTGACTGTAAAAACTGCCAGGCTGATAATCTTCTTTAAATGCCTGACAATAATTAACAAAGAATTATTTGGAAAACAAATCTACCATCCTGTGGCCATTAATGCATACATAAATTTGGACTGCTTTTACAGTAATTATTTTGCTTTTCAAGTGCATTTTCTGTCCAGCTATTTACATAGAATAATGATATCCGTTCAAACCTGTGTTTCTCCAAGTATTTAGTTTTAATTTCATAGAATGCAGCAATGCAAATAGAATTTGTAATTCCATTCATTTTTGTGAATGTGCCTTTTTTTTTACTTTTCTGATAACTTTTCATTGCGCAGCACAAATTCCATTTGCCTCAACAGCTTGCGTCTTTTATGAAATACTTTCACAATACTAGAGGATGTTTACTGTGGGGGTTGTGCATAATACTTAAATTCCTTCTTGCAAATGATTTGGATTGTTAGTGGACAGAGAAAAGTTTTATCACAATTGGTTTGCACAAATCCTATGAGACCAGGAAGAAGTGTAATATAAAAGATGAGCAGTGTAAGAAGGTAGTGCAGATGCTGCTTTGTACCAAAGATAGATGCAAAGTGCTGGAGTAAGTCAACAAGTCAGGTGGTATTTCTGGAGAAAATGGAATAGGTGATGTTTGGGTCGGAACTAAATTTCACAACATCAGGTTGGGTCTGAAGAAGGGTTCCAACCTGAAACATCACCCATCCTTTTTCTCCTGAGATGCTGCCTGACCCGCTCCAGCACTTGGTGTCTATAAAAGACGAACAGTCGTGATGCCATTAGAATTAGATTTGGTACATCGGTACAGAGGGATTGGATTTAATCGAGCCACTTATTGAATCTGAGCACATAGTCTCATATCTACATTAAAGTGGGTTGGGAGGATGTGTTTGTTTGATAACTAGTGTTTTATGTGTACATTTCAAATATTCTTTTTCACAAAGAACACCTTTTAGGGAAGTATACTCCTTAAGTTGGATTCTCTCACTCATTACCACTCCTGTTGTGTGCATATAGAAGATGAAGAGCCACAGCAAACAGAGTGTATACCAGATGCAGAAGAAATGATTACTGGCACAATAGTAGAACAAGAACAAAAACTCACCCATAGCAGCAGTACGTCTGACCTCACGGAACAGCTATACGCTGATCAGATGCAAGGTAATAAGAAAAATTAAACAAAATTCATCTTTTTTAAAAATCACCTTTTTTCTATTTTGAGGGCATTCACTGTCATTTGAATGGGACCTAAAATGAGAATGTGAATGAAGATTAAACAATTAAAAAAATTATACAAATAAAATCTCAAAAGTCAAAGGCTATTTGGGTTCATTGATTGGAATTACCCGAGGCCTAGAATGTTTTTTGTAAGGAAGAAAAATAATCACACCAGTTTCCTGACAATTAAACACGAGCTGTTGGAATGTACGAGAATATGTCAGCCTGTTGAGTGGTGTGCAAATCTAGATCTCCAATACAAAATCTTGAAACTTATGATTTCCATTGCTGCCAGACCTTCACTGGGTAACCAACAAGTTGCAAGCATGCCTTGTGATTGCTACTCCCGTTATTCTTGAAAATGTGCCAAGTTTTTTTCAAATGTACATTTGTAATGGAACTTCAGGCAATTGTAGATTATCCAATAAAACATACTTTGTCTTTAAAAAAGAGAGACTAACCAGTGGAGTGCATTTTCTGTCCAGCTATTTACAGATATTTAATAAATTATTCTGTTCTGTCTTTCTATACTTTTTTTTATAAGTATCCTGAGACAGGTGGGCACCATTTCATGGCCATGATCTTTTATAATTGCTATAATATATGGATTGGAAATATTCAACCAAATAAACATTCTCCTTATAAATAAAATCAATTTGATGTTTGCTATATTGTGAACCATAAATTTATAGCCATAAATTTCTAACTTTTCGTATTTATTGCAGAACAAAGAAGAGAGCACTCATCTAGTTTCAGTAATTCTGAATCAAAGATCACTGTTGCTGAACGCAGAAGGTCTGGAGGGAAAGAGAATGAGGCTCCAATTGTAAGGCAATGCACATTCAAAATTAAATTCTGAAGTATTTGTTTATTAGTAATTAAGGGAGAATTAAATGTAAGTAATTTCTGCCAATTAAGTTAAATTGCAACGAGGAATCAGTACATGTTCTTTGTGCGTTTTATTCAATTTTTGCCTATTTATAGAGATATGAAAATAAAATTTGGGGGTTTAGTTTAGAGAAACAGTGTGGAAACAGGCCCTTCGGCCCACCAAGTCCGCATCGACCCAGCAATCCCCGCTCATTAACACTATCTGACACACACAAGGAACAATTTACATTTATACCATGCCAACTAATCTAATAACCTGTACTTCTTTGGGGTGTTGGAAAAAACCCGAAGATCTCGGAGAAAACCCGTGCAGGTCACGGGGAGTTTGAAGAAGGGTCTCGACCCGAAACATCACCCATTCCTTCTCTCCAGAGATGCTGCTTGAGCCGCTGAATTACTCCAGCATTTTGTGATACCTTCGATTTGTACCAGCATCTGCGGCTATTTTCCTACACAGGAGAATGTACAAACTCCTTACAGACCGCCCATAGTCAGAATTGAACCCGGGTCTCTGGAGCTGCAAGGCAGCAACTCTATCGCTGTGCCACCATGCACCCCAAATTTTGTTGATTATAATTACAAGTCATTTTAATATTTTAAATATTGTTTGATCAAATTGGAATTGAAAAGTAAATTGGGTTTGATAAATGTGCTCAATTTCTTTGAGCATGTGAAAGTGAGAGTTGATAGAGGGGAACCAGCAGATATAGTGTAGTTAGATTTCCAAAAGGAATTTTACAAGGTACCACCTAAGAGGCTCATCCATAAATTAAATGGTAATTTATGGTAAGGAAGGTTTTGCAGGTAGTCTGTTCGCATGGATAGAAAATTGGTTGTTGTGTAGAAAATGTAATTTGAATAAATGGGTCCTTCTCAGACATTTAATGCAGAGAAATGTAAGGTGTTGCATTTTGCTAAGTCTAACATGGGCAGGACCTACACAGTGAATGGTAGGACTCTGGGTAATGTTGTAGAGCAGAGGGATCTAGGAGTGCAGGTGCATGGTTCCTTGAAGGTGGAGTCGCAGGTAGATCGGATGGTCAAAATCGCTTTTGGCACATTGGCCTTCATCTGTCAGAGTATTGAGTATAGAGTGGGAGGTCATGTTGCAGTTGTATAAGATGTTGGTGAGGCCGCATTTAGAGTATTGTGTTCAGTTTTGGGCATCATGTTATAGAAAAGATGTTGTCAAGCTGGAAAGGGTACAGAGAAGATTTATGAGGATGTTGCCAGGACTATTGGGTCTGAGCTACAGGGAGAGGTCGAGTAGGCTGGGACATATTCCTTTGAGCGCAGGAGGATGAGGGGTGATCTTAGAGAGGCGTATAAGATCATGAGAGGAATAGATCATGAGAGGAATAGATGCACAGCATCTCTTACCCAGAATAGGTGAATCTAGGACCAGATGGCATAGGTTTAAGGCGAAGGGGAAAAGATTTAGTAGGAATCTGAGGGGTAACTTTTTCACACAAAGGGTGGTGGATGTATGGAGCAAACTGCCAGAACAGGTAGTTGAGGCAGAGACTATCCCAACATTTAAGAAACAGTTAGACTGGTACATGGATAGGACAGGTTTGGAGAGATTTGGACCAAATGCAGGCAGGTGGGACTGGTGTAGCTGGGACATTTTGGCCATTGTGGGCAAGTTGGCCCGAAGGGTCTGTTTCCACACTGTATCTATCACTCTATGACTCCATGACATGGAGGATGTAGCTTGTGCACTGCCCCCGAGATCAGTTCTTGTCTCTCAATTGATTAGTATTTACATTAATGACCTGGAGAAGAGAAGGGAACAAAATGTAAGGTTTCCAGGTTTCCTGCTGATATGAAAATATGTGGAAGGGATTTTGTGATTCTGCAATTGGCTGCAGATAGATTGAGTGATTGGACAAATAACATTTAATGTGGGAATGTGTGAGCACATGCAATTTGGTAAGAAGAGTCAAAAGGTGGATTATTATCTAAATTGATAAAGACTGTAAATGAGTGAAGTTCAGAAGGATCTAGGTGTTCTGGTTAAAAGTTAACAACAGGTCCAACAAGTAATTAAGAAGGCAAACAGCACTCCTTTGCAAAGTGGTTAAAGTTTAATAATAGGAAGCTTTTATTACAGTTAGTGGGGCGACACCTGGACTACTTTCAGTTTTGGACCCTTGCCTAAAAAAAAAAGGATGCAGTACCATTAGAGCAATTCAAATGAGGTTCAACTGAGTTCAGAGGGTTATCTTGTAAGAAAAGCCAAGATGGTTTGTTTATGTATTTTAGTATTTACAAGAAGAGGGCTGGCCTTTACTCAAGCGGATAAGATCCTTAGGGGGCTTGACAAGGTAAATGTTGAGATGTTTCCATGAGTGGGAAAGTCACAATCCATGGGGCATAGCTGCAGTATAAGTGAACGGTCATTTAAAACTGAGGTGAGCAATTTTGTTTTCTCAGAAAGAAATAAGTCCCTGGAATTCTGTGCCTCAGAGGGTAATAGAGGCCAGCCCATTAAAAATATTTAAGAAGAGAGATAAATATTTGAAAGATCAAGGATTATGGAGAACTGCACAGAAGAGGCCTTGAGACCAGCATAGATCAGGGTGATCATATTGAATGGCGATGCAGGATCGAGGGGACTGGTGGCCTACTCCTATTTTCAATTTGTTCTAATGATTTGTAACTTATAATTTAAATAAACGTAATTCTTCGGAAGGTAAAGCAAAGTCTGTTACAACTATGTAAGTGTCTTAATGGTGCAGTGTTAGAGTTACTCCCTTACAGTGCTTACAGCGCTGGAGACTGGGTTCAATCCCGACTATGGGTGCTGTCTGTACGGAGTTTGTACGTGCTGTCTGTGACTGCGTCAGTTTTCTCCAAGATCTTTGGTTTCCACCCACACTCCACAAACGTACAGATTTGTAGGTAAATTGGCTTGGTATTAGTGTAAATTGTCCCTCGTGTGTGTAGGATAGTTTTAATGTGCAGGGATCGCTGGACGGTGCGGACTCAGTGGGCCGAAGGGCCTGTTTCCATATTGTATCTCTAAACTAAACTAAACTAAAACTGCACGGAAGTTAGTAAGATTTCGATTTACTGTAGCAGGTTTCTTTGAATTTTCCGTATATATTACCTGTGGCCCTGTGTTCTTATCCAGATGGTTCCAGAGTATAACAATAAGGCCCTGAGTTGTGGTAGAACCCCAATACGATAATGGAATGATGTGGGTGAATCTAAACCAGTCCTACTCTGAGCTCCTCTGGAAGGTTTTCACCAGTCAGCAAAGCTCCATCACCAGCTTTGTTGGCTGCTAAAGCAGTATTCTTTTAAAATATTTTGTAATGACATCCATCGGGGACATTCAAATCCTGAACCATGAGAAGACACATGAACTTTGTCAGTTGTGAGTGAGATTTGTTTGGACCAATTCCTTCTTCCTATTATTGAATGCTCTTGACTATACAACTAAAAAATGCACTTCCTTCCTTCCTTCCTTCCTGCCTTCCTTCCTTCCTTAACTCTTATCCATCTCTCCAGTTTTACATTTCACCTCTTTTTCGCAGCAGACACCCTTTTTTGTCGTATTTTCACCTCTAGCCTTACTTACTCCATCCATGTGCCAATCACCCCCTCCCACCTCAGCTATATCCAGCTATCACTTGGCTATCCAGCCTGGCTTTGTCCCATTCCCACCTCTCCTGCCTAGTTTTCCTCTCTCTGCTCCACTCAGTCTGAAGAATGGTCCCAAGCGAAAACACTGTCTCTCCATTCCGTGCAGAAATGTCGCTAACCCGCTAAGTTCTTCCAATGCTTTGTTTTTTGCTGAAGATTCCAGCATCTGCAGTTTCTTGCGTCTCTTTAATTTCCTTTATAGCTAAAACTGTGTAGTACTTGAATATACTAAGTGACAACACTTGCTCAGTTCTCTTGGGAAGTGAAGACTGGGCGAATAAGTTTATTTTTATGTTGAATAGACAATAGACAATAGGTGCAGGAGTATGCCATTCGGCCCTTCGAGCCAGCACCGCCATTCAATGCGATCATGGCTGAGCACGTACAAAAGGACATTGAGACGGTGTCCATGATTACAGATAGCCTAGCCTGAGGAAAAAAAGTCAGCTCATTATAAGGAATGTGTATAAGGAATTTCAATTAAATTACCTCCCATTCTTCTGAACTTGCAAGCCTATGCTTAAATGTTGCTCTTGTGACGCACCTGCTGTCCCTAGAATTAATCTGATGAATCTTTGGTATACTCCCTCTATTAGAAGTTTCTTTTTCCTTAAATCAGGAGCTCAAACCTATGTGTAGTGTTTCAAATGCAGTCTCACCAGAATCCTGAATTGAATTGGAGGAAGACCTCACTATTCCTGCATTTAAATCCTATTGCAATAATGTATCATTTGCTGAATGAATTGCCTAAATAACAACAATCTTTCCACAAATAGTTGAAATCAAAGTCAGGCCATTATTATGGGAACAGTTTATTATGGGCTCAGAAAGATCAAAAAAGGACCGCTGACCTTCAGTGCCAGAAAGCTTTGCTCAAAGCAACGGCAAAACTGATTTTGCAAAATTATTGCTGTAAAGACGACCTTGCATAAATTTGGTATATAACATGTGCATTATATGGTTTAACTCTTCCATTATTAGTGTATCAATAGACAATAGCTGCAGGAGGAGGCCATTCGGCCCTTCGAGCCAGCACCGCCATTCAATGTGATCATGGCTGATCATTCTCAATCAGTACCCCGTTCCTGCCTTCTCCCCATACCCCCTGACTCCGCTATCCTTAAGAGCTCTATCCAGCTCTCTCTTGAATGCATCCAGAGAATTGGCCTCCACTGCCTTCTGAGGCAGAGAATTCCACAGATTCACAACTCTCTGACTGAAAAAGTTTTTCCTCATCTCAGTTCTAAATGGCCTACCCCTTATTCTTAAACTGTGGCCCCTGGTTCTGCACTCCCCCAACATTGGGAACATGTTTCCTGCCTCTAACGTGTCCAACCCCTTAATAATCTTATACGTTTCGATAAGATCTCCTCTCATCCTTCTAAATTCCAGTGTATACAAGCCTAGTCGCTCCAGTCTTTCAACATATGATAGTCCCGCCATTCCGGGAAATAACCTAGTAAACCTACGCTGCATGCCCTCAATAGCAAGAATATCCTTCCTCAAATTTGGAGACCAAAACTGCACACAGTACTCCAGGTGCGGTCTCACTAGGGCCCTGTACAACTGCAGAAGGACCTCTTTGCTCCGATACTCAACTCCTCTTGTTATGAAGGCCAACATTCCATTGGCTTTCTTCACTGCCTGCTGTACCTGCATGCTTCCTTTCAGTGACTGATGCACTAGGACACCCAGATCTCGTTGTACGTCCCCTGTTCCTAACTTGAACTTTCCTCCAACCTTCATGAAGAATATCAACAACCACTGTTATTTAGAATGATAAATGTACCAAGGCATCTGCAAGCATATTTTGTAACAGGTACCCCTCTCTTAAAAAAGGGGGACCTTTCCAGAAGAAAAGTTAAAATTATCTCCATTGTTTTTTTGAGAAAGGAACTTCTGTTATTTAAATCTAGTTTATCTTTCTTTTTAAAAAATTGCAATCTTTGAATTACTATCAGCCCATCTGGACTTATTGAAGATTGACATTCCCAAAGACATGCATGTTTAAATATGTATGTCTTTTTATGACGTCAAAATCTACAGCGCATAAACATCAAGGAGAAATAAATGTCATTCACCGTATCTAAAAATAGTACTAAAATGCACTTGTTCTTTTTTTTCTTGCAGATCACAATATGTAGAAGCAGCAGTCCAGGTGATGTAGAAAGTAATCCAGATGAACTTCAGACATCTCAAGAACGATTCAAATTGAGAGCAAAGTGTGAGTCTTGAACTCATTAATATTTCGGTTCATTGGGCTTGCGTTGTGCTTTGGAATATTTTAATTAGCCAGAGCTCAGGAGTGAGCTCCTGAGCTACCTTCCACTGTGACAACACCTAACAGCAGAAAATCTGTTCTTTTAAAAATCTTCATATCGATTATACTGAAATTTGAATGCCCTTTCTTCATTTTATAATAATTATAGCATCTTTAAAATAAAGTACAGGGGTTTAGAGAAGAACCTGATGAGTTTTTTCTTATACAGGTGGACCAGTATTATGATCAGGTCACTCAGATTAGATGTACAATTTGACTCTGACCATGATTCTAAGCTATTAAGATAGGGTTATCTTTGCTATTTTGTTTTCCCCCACACAGAGTACTTGAAACTCGAGGGTGTCCTTTGTAACTAGACAATAACACAAATTTGATGCTGAAAATGTGAAATATCATAGGGTAGTACAGCAGTGCGGCAGTAGAGTTGCTGCCTTACAGCAGCAGAGACCCGGGTATGGTTGAATACAGGTGCTGCCTGTATGTAGTTTGTACGTTGTCCCCATGACTGCGTGGATTTTCTCCCGGCACTCCTGTTTCCTCTCACACTCCAAAGACATACAGGTTTGTAGGTTAAGTGGCATTTTGTAAATTGTCCCTCGTGTGTAGGATAGTCTTAGTGTACGGGGTGATCGCTGGTCGGTGCAGACTTGGTTGGCCGAAGGACCCATTTCCACACTGTATTTCTAAAGGCTCAATCATACTGCTGGAAGTACTTAGAAAGTCAGGCAGCATCAGGGACAAATGAATCAGAGTGAACATTTCAAGTCAATGACCTGCTATCAGTTCACTCTTATTTCTTTGTCTTCAGATGGTGCCCGAGCTTTTGAATATTTCTCACACTTTGTTTTCACTACTTTGATATTGTTGATTTATGTACTCGTTATGCCCGAGTTCCTCGCTTACTGAATTGCCCATTGAATTCCTACATGAGATAGTTTTAGATGTATAATTTTTTTAAAAAGATATAAAAGTTTTAAAATGTTACTTAGATTTCATGATTCTGAAGGAGCAATGTTCTCTGCATGTGAAAATAACTATTTTTTGTCTTAACACTTAGGTGAGAGTATTAATAGTGAAACATCCAATGGTTTTAATAATTCCAATGAAACGGAGATTTCCTTATCGCAGTGGAAGGCGTTTGATGAAGGATCAGATATCGGTGTGGCAGATGTTGCTATTGATGCAGATACAACTTACAATTGGCAGAAGATGAATTATTCCAAAGCTACCGTTCATGCAGGTAGGAGTTATAAAAAGGCCAAATTAATGTTTTAATCTGTATTTGTTTATTTAATTTGCAATTTTCTCTTGAGGGATTGAACACGTGCTTTTTTTTAATAACCATTAGAGTTATGGTGCTTCCTTCAAGTTGTATTAAACCACACAGTGTTGTTAATCATTTTGGGAGCCCTTTCATCAGGAATAAAATAAGATCCATAGAAAACCAATATTTAATACGATATTAAAAGGCAAGTGTGGAATTGGAAATTAAGTGCAGCTGTGAAAAATTAATTCCTAATGGAAGAGATCAGAAATGTCAAAGTATTTGACATGCTAAATATTAAAATTGTGAATATTGAATCAATAATGCTCTTTGTAAGAATAGTTGCACATTTCTAAGAAGTATGTTCCTGCACAAAATGGCGTATGAGCGTGGAATACAGTGAAGAAAATTATGTTACAATAAAAGTGAATCACTTGAAGAGAAATATTAAATATTACAGAGGAAATATCCTGCACTTGTTTATGTTCTTATTGCAACAGAACAGAAATGGCCTGAATAAACATTTCTAAGATCTATGAAATTTTGCTTTTGATGTGAATATTTTCAGAAATTATATTCCATTTAATTTCCTTTCTTTCTCCTGGCTTAGTTTCTTGGAAGGATAGTTGGATCCAGTCTCAATTACTGTAGGTAATCTGTGTTAATAGGGACACTTATTGCCCATCTCCAAATTCCTCTGATTTGAGGAAGCAGCAAGTTGTGAACCATGTTGATAGTCTGAAGTTGCATATCAGCCAGACTGGGTAAGGATGGCAGAAGTTAGTGAACTAGTAGTGTTTTCAAAACAATACTAAGGCTAGATTTTGTTTTGAAATCCTGATTTTAAAAAATATATATAAATGCTGTTGAATCTAAATTTTCCCATTGCCCTAATAATCCCTGGCTCCTAGTTTGTTAATTGAATCGCCATGTAATTAGAAATTTAATCAGCTTGAACCATCATATTCAGATTGAGAATGAGGTCAGGCCAGGGAAGAGAGTTGGAGATGAAGTTTGTGTCAGAATGTGATCTTTCTAGTGTGTTAGAAAATAGAGCTGGGTGTCATTTATTCCAATGCTTCATGCAGTGTTATTAAGAAGCAGCCTGTAAGTAAGTGTAATCTGTCTTACCAAATGAGAAAAATCTTACCGTACTCAAGTATCATTCCCTACTCCTCTTACCGTACTCAAGAATCATTCCATCAATTTAAGATACAACCAATTTCTTGTCTCGTTTCATATGCTTTTTAAAAAAGTCTCGTCCATCCTTACTGATGTTCCAATATTGGGTACAAAGTATATAGTCTCCTGACGGTGGCGATGCCGCCTCGCCCAATGTTTAATTCAGCATCATTACTTTATAAGAACATAAAAAATAGAAGCAGGCCTGCTCTGCCATTCAATAAGATCATAGGTAATAGGAGCAGAATTAGGCGATTCGGCCCATCAAGTCTAATCTGCCATTCAATCATGGTTGATCTATCTTTCCCTCTTAACCCCATTCTCCTGCCTTCTCCCCATAACCCCTGACACCCGTATTAATATTGCCTCAGTGCCACTCTCTCCCTTTATAAAAATAACTATCTTTGTCTTGAACATCCCAAAAACTGAACTTCCACATTTTCTTTGAGTGGGGAATTCAAAATATTCTTAACCCTCTGCTGAAGAAATTTCTTCCTATCTTCATCTCAAATGACTGATTGATTCTTTATTTTGAGACTCTGACCTCTTATCCTAGACCTCTAAATCTAAGCTCGAAATTAAATTAAGAGAATGCTTAATTTCTCTTAATAGGACAAACCCCATCCTAGGAATTAGTCTGGTAAATCTTCCTGGTGCTTCCACTATCACAAGTATATCCTTCCTTGATTGAGAAGAATAGACCAGTGCGTAACATTCCATATACAATCTTAGATCTTTTTTGCAGTAAGACATCTTTATTCTTCCATTCTGAACTGCTTGTAATAATAACTAAGCTATTGGTTACCTTCGTATTGACCTTTATGATTAATTTATGTGGCATTCTTCTCCATCTCAACGAAATGCTGTTGAATATCTTAGCATTAAAAAATACTGTTTTTTTTTAAAGTGGACCACCATGCATTTTTCCACATTATATTCCACCTGCTTACTTTGCCTCTCATTATCCCCTTAAAATCTTTTGCTCCTTCTAACAATTTATAGCGCCATGCTGTTTAGTAACATAATCAAACATAAGCATGTCATACTTGGTCTCTTTACTCATAGTATTGATGTTGACAGCTATATGTGAGGTCCCAGCATTCAACTAATCCCGGCTTTCTAACCCAACCCAAAATGACTTATTTAATCTGACTATTTTCTTCCCGTGCTGGCATATTGTTTCCAATTTCACATACTGTAAATTTGTATAATATTCTCCCGTGGTACCAATTTCACATACTGTGAATTTGTTTTAACATTCTCTCGTGGTACTGTACTGAAGGCCTTCTGGAAGTCCATGTACACCACATCAACCGGTTTTGTCTGCCTGTCAAAAAATTGCTCTTGCATGAATCCATTCTGATTTTGCCCCTACCATTACTTACATAACAATATTGTCTAGCACTTTCCCTTATTGCTGATAATTGGCTAGTATGATTGTGGTTCCCTATTTTTTGGCTCTCCTGATATTAAATAGTAGCATTGTATTTGTTATCTATTTTATCTGTAAACTTTTGGAAATGGCGAACAGTGCTTCCATTATCTAAAGTCACCACTTTCGAAACCTTGGAATGAAGGTCATCCAGTCCTGGGGAATTGTTTGTTTTCAGCTAATGAACTTCTCCAAGGAGGAGAAGGATCATTACTGTCTTTTTAATTAACCATTTTTATTCAACTTCTCATGCATTTTCAACCAGTTGTTCTCTGCTGTTTCCATGCGGTGGACTTTGTCTTCTATACAGACTGACACAAACTAATTGTTTTTTGTTGTCATTACTGCTTTTTGTTGTCATTCCCCATGATAATCTCCCCTGTATCGGCATGTAAGAATCCAGTAAGCAGATACTGGTTGCGTCTTCCAAAGCAAACCTTCTACTCCCAGCTTAAAGAAGGCAAACATAAAAGAGGCGGACAAAAGAAGAGATTCAAAGACGGCTTAAAAGCCAGCATGAAGAAATGTGAAATCGACATCGACAACTGGGAAACCAATGCCAAGGACAGGAAACTCTGGCAAACCATCATCCAAAAAGGAACAGCGACCTTCAAAGCCAACAGATGCGCAGAATTAGAAAACAAAGGGAAATAAACGGAAAGAGAGGCAGCAACAACCAAAGCCCGATCTGACATCTGGAATTACCTGTCCTGAATGCCGAAGAACTTTCAAAGCCAAGATTGGACTCATAAGCCACCTGAGAGTTCATAAAAACAACAGAACATAGACCATCATTCTCGACCTCGCAGGATAGCCACGACTGTGCTAGAAAAAGACGAAGTACTGGAGTAACGCAGCGGGTCAGGCAGCATCTCAGCTGCCTGATCCACTGAGTTGCTGCAGCACTTTGTGTCTACCATAACATTTGCCAGTCTCTTTTCCTCTTTGCATATCTACGGACTTTTTTACCATTTGAATGCTATCATATTCTGCTTCCTCATTCCTTGTCAATTTCTGAGCTCCCTGCAGAGATCTGAACTTTATCCAACTTTCTGGCTTACAATTGCTTGTGGCAACATAGAGAGTCTTCTCCCTGCACCTAATGTTTTATTTCGTTATTCTTGACAGCCAAAGCTGGGCTACCTTTTCTGTTGCACTTTTTTAACATTAAAGGGATACTATATAGATTTGTCATAAATATGTATTCATTTTTTTAATGTTAGCCATTGCTCATTTATTGTTGCAGCATTCAATGCAACTTCCCATTCTACCATTGACAAATCATGCTCCAGAATGGAACAATTTATTTCATTTAAATTTAAGATCTTAGTTTCAGATTGAATTGTAGCACGTTCAGTCCTTGTGCAAAGGGTATTACTTTATGATCTCTTCTCTAAAGGTCCCCTTTTCATTGCAACACTTTCCTTTCTATCTTCAATCATGCCTTCTCCAAGTTATCATGCAGCAAAATCCATTCAGATTCCTTGAACCATTTACATTAACTTGTTGATCAAAAAACTTCTCTTGCATGTGATGCTTTTTTTGTGTAGGTAGGAACTGCAGTTGCTGGTTTACACCGAAGATAGACACGAAATACTGAAGTAACTCAGCAATTCGCGAAAGGGAGACGAGTGATATGGAAGGGTAAGGGTTTTCACACCTTGTCCTTACCCTTCTATATCCCTCATCCCCCTCTCCCCTGACTAAGGCTCTGAAACCCAAAATGTCACCCATTCCTTCTTTCCAGAGATGCTGCCTGTCCCGCTGAGTTACTCCAGCATTTTGTGATACTTTTTTGTCTTGTAAGTGATTTCTTCTTGCTCGTGTCATGTCTTCCTGCATATTTGCTTTAATAGGACATAAATTGCAAATCAGTGATGGTGCAAGTGGCTTAGGCAAAACACAAATCAGACTGACACTTCACTGCTTTTCTAAGTGAATGTGGCATTGTGAAAAGGGCAATTACTTGGATGAAATGTCATGCTTGCAAATGGTAGCAGCGCAATCCCAGACCCTTATCAATTCTTTCTGCCCCAGTTATTGTCAATTGCAGTTGAAGGTAGTGGTCATTCATGGGATGTGGAGGTGAAAACTGTGATTTCTTTCACTAGGTAGTAATGACCTTGGGCACCTGCAGTCTTTCTCATATTTGTAATGAATTAACCTTGATAGTGGAAGATACCAGTTTTCAACGGGAGTCTTCAAGGCCCCTTTTAACTGTTTTTCTTTAACATTCCTTCACACCAACGTTGCTGACGTCACATCTGGCGTACTGTGTTCAGTTTGAGTCATCCTCCTATTCATATCATATCATCATATCATATATATACAGCCTGAAACAGGCCTTTTCGGCCCACCAAGTCCGTGCCGCCCAGCGATCCCCGTACATTAACACTATCCTACACCCACTAGGGACAATTTTTACATTTACCCAGCCAATTAACCTACATACCTGTACGTCTTTGGAGTGTGGGAGGAAACCGAAGATCTCGGAGAAAACCCACGCAGGTCACGGGGAGAACGTACAAACTCCTTACAGTGCAGCACCCGTAGTCAGGATCGAACCTGAGTCTCCGGCGCTGCATTCGCTGTAAAGCAGCAACTCTACCGCTGCGCTACCGTACCTATTGGAAAGATGTATAGATTGCAGCAAACATTTATGAGGATGCTGTCAGGAGTCGAGGGCCTAAGGTGTGGGGAGAGGTTGAGCAGGCTAGGGTTTTACTCCTTGGAGTGCAGGAGGTTGAGGGGTGATCTTATAGAGGTGTCTAAGAATTGAGGGGAACAGGTATAGTGAATGCAAAGAGTCTTTTACCCAGGGTAGCAGGATGAAGCCAGAGGACATAGGTTTAAGATGAAAGGGGCCAGATTTAATAGGAACCCGGGGGACAATTTTTTTCACTGAACAGGTAGTTGAGGCAGGTGCTTTTGCAGCATTGAAAAAACACTTGAACGTGGTTAGGAAATGTTTAAAAGGATATGGGCCAAATGCAGGCATCTGAGAGTAGCTTAGATGGAACATCTTGGTCGGTTTGGATGTATTGGACTAAAGAGCCTGTTTCCATGCCCGATGATTCTATGACAGTTGCACTAATGCCTGGATTACCATCTTTGCCATGGCAGGCTCCCTCTTGTGGACTTTTTATCATTTGTATCTTTAACAGTAAATGTTACTGCGTTTTCTTTTTGAGTTAATTCTATGAACCATTTCAGCAATTATTTCAAAACTATGTTTATCCATCATTTTCTAGAGAGGAAAAGTTGGGAGTGTGATTGAACAAAAAATTATAATTTACCATTTATTATGAGTTAAAAAGGTACAAATGCTCAATTGGGTATATCCTTGGATCCTGAAGGATCCATTATTCCATTGTTTAATTAACAAGTTAAAAAATTTAACTCGCACGTCTTTGGGATGTGGGAGGAAACTGTGCAAACTCTGCACAGTGACGTATAAAGAGACAATGGAAATAGTTAACAGTTGTCAGAATATGTTTCATAAAGGGAAATCTCAAGAGTCAGCTAATGACGGTTGGGTGAAATGCTGCCATGTGGACATACATAGATTGTCAAAGGCTTTGGCAAGATGAAATGTCACTTAAGAGACCAGCAGAGAAAATAAGTGCAATTTCCCAATTAGTTAAGTGGAAAAAACAGTCTTCAATCTTTGGAAAAAAATAGAATGCACAGCATCTGTTCAACTCTCTTGCCATTAGTTGTACTTGTAATTCTGCCTGGATAACCTATTCATTAATTATCCTCTTACTAAGCAAGAAAGTGCATTTCTCTCATCTTGAGCATGTTCGGTTATCCTTTATATATTCACTTTTACTAATTTAACATTTTGACTCACTTTTTAAAGCTTCTCTGTGAATTAAAATGACTCCAATGTACACTGATGAGCCAAAACATTATGACCTGATGTGCCAAAACATTATGACCACCTGCCTAATATGCTGTTAGTCCTCCGTGTGCAGCCCCTTACGCAGCAGGGTGCGATGCACTGTGCATTGTGACACATTGCTCCCGTGACCAGCATTAAAATTTTCTGTGCCTTGTGCCACAGTAGACCTTCTGTCGGTTCGGACCAGACGGGATAGCCTTCATTGTCCTCGCGCATCGATGAGCCTTGGGAGCCCAACACCCTGTCGCCCGCCGGTTTGTAGTTTGTCCCTCCTCAGACCACTGTCGCTAGGTCCTCACTATTGCTGACCGGGAGCACCCCACAAGCCTTGCAGTTTCAGAGATGCTCTGACCCAGTCGTCTGGCCGTAATAATTTGGCCCTTGTTAAAGTCGCTCAGGTCTTTACCCCTGCCCATTTTTTCCTGCATCCAACACATCAACTTCGAGAGCTGACTGTTCACTTGCTGCCTAATATATCCCACCCCTTGACAGGTGCCATTGTAACAAGATAATTAATGTTATTCACTTCACCTGTCAGTGGTCATAATGTTTTGGCTCATCGGTGTTTTCAACATAGTGTTAAATAACTTTTTAGAAACGCCACTGAACTAGGGCGGCACGGTAGCGCAGTGGTAGAGTTGCTGCTTTACAGCGAATGCAGCGCCGGAGACTCAGGTTCGATCCTGACTACGGGTGCTGCACTGTAAGGAGTTTGTACGTTCTCCCCGTGACCTGCGTGGGTTTTCTCCGAGATCTTCGGTTTCCTCCCACACTCCAAAGACGTACAGGTATGTAGGTTAATTGGCTGGGTAAATGTAAAAATTGTCCCTAGTGGGTGTAGGATAGTGTTAATGTACGGGGATCACTGGGTGGCACGGACTTGGAGGGCCGAAAAGGCCTGTTTCCGGCTGTATATATATGATATGATATGATGATAAGTTCTTGGAGTCATTGCAGTAGTGTTCTGTACCTTTTGGGGGGAAATTTGCAAGTTTTCTCACACAGGAAACATTTTTTGAAGACATCCCTCTTCTTTTGTAAGGATAATTCCCATCAAGTAACTATTTCTTCATTTAGATTTCTGGGTCTCTCCATTTTTGTACATCAAATGCTATACTAGCAACTATGTACAAATTCAACTTGATACAGCCTCTGATTTTAAATGATAAATATCTGTAGACTGCTTCAACAAGGTGTTCCACCATCCTTTTTTTTCTGTCTTATTAAGTAATTATTACTGTACGGAAAGGCTCAATTATTTTTCAAATCAACTGTTCCATCACGGAAAATGAATTCCAAATATTTTTATTTTATCAAAATTCCCGAAAGGTATGTCAAGATTAACACAAAGCTTAGAAGTATATTAGAAAAGAGAGGGACTCATGAATAATAAGGGTCATTTAAAAACAATGGAGAACAGTAAACATCAGATAACTAATGGTATATTAAATACTCCACAAAGTTAATTTATGTGAGGAAATAGTATCAGTAAAAGTTTAGATTAGAAATACAGCATGGAAACAGGTCCTTTAGCCCACCGAGTCCATGCCGACCATCGATCACCCGTTCACACTAGTTCTATGTTATCCCACATTTGCATCCACTCCCTGCACACTCGGGGCAATTTCCAGAGGCCAATTAACCTCCAAACGCGCACGTCTTTGGGGTGTGGGAGGAAACTGGAGCACCTGAAGGAGGTCATAGAGAAAACTTGCAAACTCCGCACAGACAGCATCCAAGGTCAGGATCGAACCTAGGGTTCTGAGGCAGTAGCACGACCAGCTGCATCACTGTGCTGCCCAAAAAGTAATTACAGCAATGACAGACTTTTTCAACATTGGTGCTCTCAATCTAACTAACAATGGAAGTTGGTGAGAAATACCTATAGTTTTCCAAAAGTCTGTGGAATTTTCTGCTTGAATTCTAAATCAATTTCATATTGGAGCAAGAAAATAGAAATTAGTAGACAATTGTAATCTAATGTCTGTTGTGGAATAGTTATTAGAATCTGTAAATAAGTCCAAGATGGCAGTATTTTCATTTCATACAGATTTTCATAACATCTATCAGAAGCAGACATGCTGAATTGGCTATTTATAAAAACATTTTAACTGATTATGCAACATGTTGACTGCTTGATATTTGATTGCAGGAGTAGCCCTTAGTTTTACCAATTAATTTTCCTTTTAGCTTTTTCCTAGTAATTACTTTTCAAGAAAATAACTTGAGTTTGAAGACTACACATTGTAAGCATCATACATTGTTATGAATGTTCTCTGAAAAATGATTGAGAAATTATTATCTCAATGGAGTTAGGTTAGGTAAGGGGGTGGTGCAGCAAGACCTGGGTGTCCTTGTACACCAGTCACTGAAAGCTGGTGTGCAGGTACAGCAGGCAGTGAAGAAAGCTAATGGAATATTGGCCTTCATAACAACCGGATGATTTCTCAGCAACGCGCCGAGATACACTACGATTTTTGGAAGACTCCTCACGATCATGCCCGCGACACCCCGGCGAACTGTCGGCGACAGCCTAGCCGCCGGCATTCGCCTTGAAATCACCTAAGTGGGACAGGACCTTAAGATAGAGCTCTCGGGGCGAGTGGGATCAAGGGATATGGGGAGAAGGCAGGCACGGGTTATTGATTGGGGACGATCAGCCACGATCACAATGAATGGCGATGCTGGCTCGACGGGCCGAATGGCCTCCTCCTGCACCTATTTTCTATGTTTCTATGTAAATAGAATTTCATTAATGACAGTGGAATGGATTGGTATTAAAGATTAGAAAATCAGTATTAAAAGTCGGGAATAACAACTTTTCCAGTAATTGTTTTTTTCGCGATTATTGTGTTCGATTTAACCATTGTCATTAAATAATGGAATAAAAATGATGTTATTTTTAATCCAGAATCAATATTCTAAACATTTAATTAAGTATGTTTTTGATTCTTAAAAAAATGGAATGTTTCTGTTTTGTGGGCAAACATATTTAAACATATTCATCTCAAATCGTGCGATTTCTGCTGATTATGTCAGTGAACACATGACCTGCAACATTTAACTTTGCATAATTATTAAGCATATTAACCTGAAAAGTATTCTCAGCAGCCACTAAACATATTGTAAATGTATAAATCATTGTGTGTAAAAATAAAAACTGAACAATTACACATCAGAAGAGTAATAATTTTTCCACAGTTGCTGCCTGACATTCAGATGTCTGAAATCTGAAATGCTGGAAATAATCTGAATGTCAGGCAGCATCTGTGGAGAAATTATTACTCTTCTGATGTGTAATTTAACTAGTGTTTCTGAAATGTATGTGAATCCCAGTTAATGTAGAACATTTATTTCAGTCTGAAGAAGGGTCTCGACCCGAAACGTCACCCATTACCTCTCTCCTGGATGCTGCCTGACCTGCTGAGTTACTCCAACATTTTGTGGTACCTTTGATTTGTACCAGTATCTGCAGTTATTTTTCTACACATTTATTTTAGAAATGGTCAAAGAGCTTTGTTTTCCTTTTGAACATGTGTGTTATTTATGATTTGCTTTTTGCATTTTATTACATGGGTTTGGTGCATTAATTTGGTCAAAGCCATGATGTATTTTTGTATACATATAAATGTATATGTATATTTTTTTGTACTTCCTTAGGATCAGGCACTACACATCCAACTTGTATAGAGCCACATCTTCCCAGCATTTCTTCAGCTTACTCCATACAACCTGAACCTAAGGATTCAGCCACACTGTTGGATGAGAAACTGCAAATTCCTGATGATCTGGGTACTATGTTAGCTGATTCTTTCAATTTTATCTTTAAAATCTTTCTTGGGCGAAATTTAGTTGTCTCATGGAGTTGCCTGCTTTCTGAAAAGATGTAGTTCAGATGTTAAGTGCAAACAATTTAGTTGATTCTCTACAATAATGATAATTTGAGAAGGAAAGGGACCATCATGTTACTGTCAGCAGGGTGGGAAAATGTGTAAAATTGTAATATTAAAGCACTTGAAAATTGTAATATTAAAGCACTTAAGCCAATCTGCAATAAAAAGAAAATGAACAAACCAGGATAGTGACTGCATAATTCTAAGTAGAGTACAATTAGTGGAGGCCATTCGGACTAGATATTAGCAATTGTAGTTTGGGATGATAGAGCAATCTAAAGAATGTGCATGAGGACTTATAGATGATTTAAACCCACTTGTTTCCAAATACACAGGACAAGATGTTAGAAATCCAAAGTTCCAAATGTCAATTTGCTCCCGGTGGTAATGGGAGGCTTATGCACTCACCAATGCTCTTCCGATGTTGAGAAAGGCTAGGCAGACACGTCATTGGGGTTATCAAGTGGGCACCTACTTTCATCGACGTTTCGCTGATTGGACCCACGACGTCTCCAGTAGGCTCAGCAGTGCATTCTGGCGTCCCAGAACCACCCCCCTCTGCATCTGCCTAGCCGGCTTATTTGGGAGACCAGATGGGGTCTTTCCTCTTCAACCAGAGCCACTGGCTGCTCCGCTCTGCCACCTGTGATGTTTCCTTGATAGCCTGGCGTAGGGCTTGTCCGCTGATCCCCAGGTCCTTCATCAGTCTTACGGTAGATGTTGCCACAAATCCTCGACATCCAACTTCTACCGGGCAGATCTTTGCTCTCCAGCCCCGCTGTTCTGCCTCCGCTGCAAGGTCTGTGTAGCGCAGTTTCTTTCTTTCAAAGGCTTCCTGCACAGCATCCTCCCAAGGGACTGTGAGCTCCACAAAATACACCATGCGCTGAGAGTTGGACCAGAGGATCAACTGTGTTAACTGAGAGGAAACTTGTTCTGAGTATACTTTGAGATATCCAAAATCCAAACGTTATTTAGCAGAGAGAAAGGAACTGCTGGAGAAGCCACCCACCCTGCCCCTCTCTTCAATATGAGAATTGGACCAGAAGTACAGAACATGCCAAAACCCCCAGTACCACTGAATTCCTGAATTCCAAATGACAACATCATAACTATTTTGGCTCGACATTTCTTTATTTGCAATAATTCGGGGAGGAATTCCATCCCCATTAATTGTAGGTAGTAATGAAGATAATTATTTATGTTCCGAAGCTGTTAAGTAAACCTTCCTTAATAATTTGTCATCTATCAGAAGCAAAGTAGCATTGCCACCTGATTGAAAAGAAAATGAATTCAAAAGATCCGGTGGTGAATAATATTAGCTGTTTGTATCTGTAACCACTTGTACACATCCTGCATGTTTAATGTTAGTGAGTGTTCTAACAGAATAAAATAAAAAGTTGGGGGAAGGGGATGCACTAGAATAGCACTTAGACTAGTTTGGCATGTATGTTTGAAGGGAGGGAATTTGAAGGATGTGGAAAGATGAAAAGTTTTAGAAGGAGAATTCCAGCAGAGGTAATACTGGAGAGAGGAGGAAGCACCAGAAATGAAACAATGAGCCTGCAGAATGATTTATAAAGTAAAGCAAAGATTTTGAAATCAGTGAGCAAAACAGGTAGGTGTTAATAGAAGACGTAGGAGTATCTAGTGGGGCTCCATTTCGAAGAATGTGAGAACATTATATTTGGCTGTGTGAAATTTGTGTGGCTTAGAATCTGGAAGTACTGAAGATGTCAGCTGAAATACAACTGCTGACAGATTGAGAGGATAGCTTGGGTCCTGTGAGCAGTGGAATAGTAGTTTTAATCATTACGTTATCAACAAGGTTCAATTTCAACAATATCAAGGTCAATATCAAAACAAAAATCTGACTTCGGATGGGATTTGTTTAGATGGCATTTGTATGTGTGAATTAATACTTTAGCACTGCCGCCAGCACCGTTCTACAATAATATGACGATGCTGACATTTGACAGCTGTGGTGGAGGAAGATCACATGTCCTTTGAGGAATCTGTCGCTTGCTCTGCTGATAAATTAAGTAAACAAACCATCTATGCTTTGCTTATTCAAAGTCGTGCAATTAAAATTGGACATCCAGTTCTCAAAAACCTTTGGAAATCAATGCAGACAATTTTTTTCAAACTGATCAGAAAAGAATTGTAGTCAACTTTTTTCTTACTGATAAAATGGAATAGAAACAACAAACCGCATGGTGCAGCATGCACCAGAGTAGAAGCGAGCAGAAAACAAAAAATGCATGTGAGAATAAATAGTGGTAATGCAAATTGGTTTATAAAATGTGTATGAGCCTTATGGCACATTTATAATGTAAGATGTAGGATGACATTTTTTTATAATATACATATAACTATATACATATAACTAAAAAGCATGTCCTAAATATGTATATGGGAAGGAGAACAGTTGATATTTCAGGTCTGGGACCCTTGAACAGATCTGTAAATGTAAGAAGCCAAACTTGTTTTAAAAAAGGGTGCGGGTGGAGCGAACGACCACTATTGTTCAATCCGCAAGGACAACCCCATGCTTCCAGCTTTCTGTCACTTGAACTCTCTGTCTCGTTCCCACTCTGATCCCTTTGTCTTTGTCCTCCATTGCTGTAATGATGTCCAATGTAAAGTGGAGGCACAGAACCCTCATCTTTTGTTTGGTATATTACAGCCTTTGGAATTTAATTTAATTTCAGGCAATGTCTATTATTTTTGTCACTCTTTTACCATGGATGTCTGTTACCTTTATGTATCATTTTTCTTTTTGCCTCCAACTGCTGTTTGTTAAAATAATCGTTTACTTGATGCCTTTGGTCTGCACTCTATCGCACAAATTCTTTGTTCCCTCCATTTTTAAACTTATCTTCCAACTTTCCCAGTTCTGTCAATTGGTACCTGACCCAAAATGTCAAATTTCTTTCCCAATTTATGCTGCCTGACCTGCTGAGTGCTTCCACAATTCTGCAGTTTTTTGTTATTCCTGTACATTGTGTTGACATGGTAATTCCAAAGATAATTCAGTTGGTACTGTCATCATGGAACTATCAATCATATTGGTTCTCTCTGTCAAATTTCTCAGAACCAAACTTAAAAATATTCTGATTCGTTGAACCATTCTGTTTGAATGGTTAGGACAGAAAGTTATGTAAAAGGAGCATTCACGTTCATATCCTATTATATCCTAAAGCGTCTACATTTTTTTGGTTTGGAGTTGCAATATATTTGAAAGGAAGAGACATTGACTTCTGTTATTCAGTGTTTAACGTGAAACAAATCTACCTGCATTTGTAGACACAAGGAACTGCAGATGTTGGTTTGCAACAAAAAAAATACTGGAGTAACTAAGTGGATCACGCAGTATCTCTGGAAAAAAATGGATAGGTGACGTTTTGGGTCGGAATCTGAATTGTCACCCATCCATGTTCTCGAGAGACGTTGCCTGACCTGCTGAGTTAATCCAACACTTTGTACCTATTACCTGCATTTATTGTACTTTGCCTCATTTAACCTCAAAATTGCTGTTTTGAATCACGAACGATTGCAAGAGCCGCAGAGTCTATGGCCAAAAGTTGAGCATGTGTGAACTGTGTTCTGATCTCTCTTTGCTTTAATCTACAGGGAGTGGTGAATACCTTGCAGATGAGTGCAGTATTATTGCTGGGGGAAACCTCATTGGTTGGCACGCTGATGCAGCCGCCGTGCTGTGGAGAAGAATCTTGGGCATTTTGGGTGATGTCAACTGCATCCGTAGCCCTAAAATCCATGCCATGGTTTTTCAATATTTAAATGACCTCTGGAACAAATTAGCCAAGGTGTTTTATGGAATATTAATTTTACCATATATATTATGACTCGTTGATATTTGCTCTGTGTGTATTAATAGTTCTCTCATTTCTGGGATCTGGAATGTATATTTGAAAATCTCTGGTTTAACTTAGAGATATAGCATGGAAACAGGTCCTTCGGCCCACCAAGTCCGCACCGACCAACGACCCCCGCACACTAGCACTATCCTACACGCACTAGAGACAATTTACACTTATAGCAAGCCAATTAACCAACAAACATGTACGTCTTTGGAGTGTGGGAGGAAACCCAAGATCTCTGAGAAAACCCACGTGATCACAGGGGAGAACGTAAAACTCCGTACAGACAGCACCCATAATCGGGATTGAACCGGGGTCGATGGTGCTGCAAGCGCTGTAAAGCAGCAACTCTACCACTGCGCCACCGTGTTGCTCTTTGTTTAGCAGTCTTTTTAATTGCATCACAATACCAAAGGAAACCAGACACAAGGCTGGATTGTACCTGCCATGCCATTGTATATTTCCTTTGGTAATCAGATCAAAGGATTGAAAAATAAACAGCTGTGGATTGACAGGGAGGCACATTAGTCACAAATTTACTGAAACATCAGAAAGAGAAATCAAAATCAGAAAAAAATGGACTGTTGGAGAAAAGAGAAAAGAGTCAAAGGACGAGTAACATCCAGTTTTGAATGACAACAACATTTTTGCCTCTGCCATTAATGTTGAAAGCAAATTCAACGTTTGCTTGGTTTGGCAACAGCTCTGCCCAAGACCACAAGAAATAGCAGAGAGTTGTAGATTAAACCCAGTCCATTGCAAAAAGCAATCCCACCTCTCTTTCTTTCTCTCCCCCCCACCCCCTTCAACTCCATCTACACCTCACACTGTCTCTGGAAAGCAGCCTTCATAATCAAGGACCATTTACACCCCTACTATTCCCTCTTCTCCTGTCTCCTGTCAAGCTGAAGACAAAAGTTTGAGCATGTACCACCAGGTTCGGGAACAGCCTCTTCCCCACTGTTGTCAGACAACTAAATGGTCTTCTCAGAAGCAAAGGGTATAGTCTGGATCACTCACCCTACCTCATTGTGGCCCTTGCACTTTTTTATCTGCACAAGTTTCACTATAGTGCTAGAACGTTGTAACACTAAATCACCGCTTGTTTTTTTCTTTGTCCCAACTGTTGTACTTGTGTCTGGCTTGATTGTACTTATGTATAGCTTGATTTGACTGGAGAGCACACAAAGTTTCTCACAGCATCTCAGTATATATGACAATAATAAATAATAATAAATAATACCAGTACCAATGCCAAGTTATTCTCTGCTTTAAATGCCTTTTATTTAGTTTAAAGGATTTGTCTTTTCAACTGCTAGAATTGGCCTGCTTCTTTCTTGCCTGATTCATAATTTTAAATAATTTCATCATATTACTGTAATCTGTTACTGTAAAAGTGTTTTCTGAATAATGACGTGATTTAGTTGATTTATCTCCAAAAGAATAACGATAGAAAAGGTTGGAATTGCTCCAGACAGCTTGTGTGGAGAGAACAGTGTTTCAAGGCCCATTGAATTCATTTATTCTTGTTCTGTTTTTTAGTTTTATGATCAATTTACGCCAACTGTGTCTCCTGCAAAATAGTTGCTACCAAAATCAATTAGTGAAGTCAGTTTGCTTTATAAGTCATAGAGTGATACAGTGTGGTAATAGGCTCTTCGGCCCAACTTGGCCAAGCTGGCCAACATGTCCCAGTTACATGAGTCCACGTTTGGCCCATACCCTTTCAAACCTTTGCCATCCATGTCTAACTGTTTCTTAAACGTTGGGATAGTCCCTGTCTCAACTACCTCCTCTGGCAGCTCGTTCCATACACCCACCACCATTTGAGTGAAAAGGTTACCCCTCAGATTCCAATTAAATATTTTCCCCTTCACCTTAAACCTATGTCCTCTGGTCCTCGATTCACCTACTCTGGGCAAGAGACTCTGCATCTACCCGATCTATTCCTCTCTTGATTTTATACACCTCTATAAGATCACCTCTCATCCTGCGCTCCAAGGAAGAGAGTCCCAACCTACTCAACCTCTCCCTATAGCTTAGACCCTCTAGTCCTGGCTACATCTTCGTAAAGGCTTATATGAGTTTGCAAATTATTGAGTTTTGCAAAGACAAAAAAAATTTCACAAGTCAACTTTGAAACATCGTTGCTAATGTACGCACAGACTCTCCCTTGTGTAGTTTTATTTTCTTCGGTGCAAAAGCTTTTAAATGCTCCTGCTTTGCCTGCAATGCTTTGTGATTCTATTTACTATTGTCACTGATTAGAAAAATATGATTACGTTCAAGCACAAAACAGTAGCGACTATAATTGTTAAATAAGTCTTAATGACAGGCATCAGTAGTTTCAACAATATTGTGCATTTATTATGTTTGCATAAAAGGTGGTTGATTGGATATATTGTTCCATTTGTTCTTTTAAACAGGATTAATAAGACCGATGTTTTGTTTTTGTTCTAGATTCGAGACAACCTTGGTATCAGTTTAGATAATCAGGTTTCACCGCAATCTCCACTTCTGAGTCCACCCCTTCGTATGTTTATGTCCTGGTTATTTAAGGTAAATTAGCACAACTCGTGCAAATAACACCATTTTTTTAAATTTCAAGTTCGCAAGTTTGATATGATAAAGAAAATTGCTGAAAATAGATTAGCCTTTAGTCTGTATTGAAGGCAGAAGGAAGATGGAATGGAGGGTATTAATGGCAGTCACATCAATAATTAATGACAACAGGGTACATTCTGATTCATTCAAGTGTTATCTGTGTAGAGAAACTATGATCTCTGAGATTCTGATGCATTTTATATAGAAGTAAAATTAAGTGGGCTTAAATGTGAGGTTAATGGTAGAATATTGCATTCACTTTATAAATTTGAGTTATATATACTATCTGATTTGTCCAAAACTCAGTTTCAATGTATTTCTGTAACTTTCTCCAGGCAACAACTTTGCCCAATGAATACAAAGAAGGGAAACTACATGCATACAAGCTAATCTGTGACATTATGACAAAACGCCAAGATGTCTTGCCAAACTCTGATTTCCTGGTGCACTTTTATCATGTGATGCACAGAGGCATTGTATGCGAAGATCAGGTAATACAACCATTTCCTTTCTTGAGATGTAGTTCAAGGATAATGAGGTGTTGGAAAATAACTGCAGATGCTGGTTCAAATCGAAGGTATCACAAAAAACTGGAGTAACTAAGCGGGTCAGGCAGCGTCTCAGGAGTGGGTGACGTTTAGGGTCGAGACTCTTTAGGCTGATGTCAGGGGAGGGGGCGGGACAAAGAAAGGATGTAGTTGGAGACAGAAAGACAGTGGGAGAACTGGGAAGGGGGAGGGGAAGGAGAGGGACAGAGGAGCTATCTAAAGTTAGAGAAATCAATGTTCATAGCGCTGGGGTGTCAGCTGCTCAAGCGAAATATGTGGTGCTGTTCCTCCAATTTTCTTTTGGAAACGGGGCTTCCCCTCTTCCATTATAGATGAGGCTCTCACTAGGGCCTCCTCTATATCCGGCAGCTCCGCTCTTGCTCCCCCTCTCCCCAATTCGTTTTCTGTTTTTCCTCTGAAGATGTGGTGGATGGGCATGGTACATTTTAACTTGTGTCCACAGGAACAAGGTTTAAGCGAGGGGCTCTGGCTTCCTTTTTTATCAAGTCACAAGAAAACTTGGACATGGGCTTGGTCTCCTGTTTGATGTTGATCTGGTTATGTGACCAGTCCAGGTTACAAAAGTATCCCACGACTTTGTTCCTCATCCTGCCATAGTATTTGTCAATACCTTTGCCATGTCATATAATCCAGTTTGAGTGACATTGCAGAACTGTCTGAGAGCGGTATTACTGCAGCAAAACAGAAAATTGCACTTGAGTAGAAAAAGCTGTTAGTTGTTAGATTACAAGGCAAATTCCTTGTATGTACACTTGGCAAATAAAATGTATTCAATTCAATGCTACAAGTGTGTAGGAAGGAGCTGCAGATGCTGGTTTAAAACCAAAGACAGACGCAAAAAGCTGGAGTCAGACAGCATCTCTGGAGAAAAGGAATAGGTGATGTTTTGGGTTGAGATGTTTCTTCAGCCTTCTTTAGATTACAGCTGTTTCTGCAAATCTTAATTTTCATGCCAGAAAGTCTTTTCTTTATTTGATGGACTGAAATTACCTAGTGTAAAAGGAAATATAATATAGAAAAAGACTTTGCGTAAGGTCATGCCGCACTTATGATTTCCCCCCCAAGTGGACTTTGGGTATTGTGGAGTATAAGTAAAATAAGTTGTGATGTTTGTGATAGAAATAAACTACAGTACACCCTCATTTTAGGAACCTCCTTACCACGGATTTCAGTTATTGCGGACTGACCGACCGATGACTGCCCGCTGCTTCCCCGTCGATTGTTGCGCCAGCTGCCCCCGGCTGATACCATAGCCCCACCATCTGTCCTTGCCACCTCTCCCTCACTTCACAGCGCTGTCACCTTCATCCCCACTGCCGCCGCAACCCCAGCCATTCCCATGCTGCACGCCGCCAGCACATCTGCCACCCTAGCCGCACCTGCCGCATCACTACTGCCTCGGCCATTCCTGCCATCGCCACCGCCAACCCTGACCTGAATTCTGGCCGCCCGCAGGCCGCAGCCAATGACTCCACCGATCCTCTTCTCTTCCCCCGGCCCCCAGCAAGCCGGGGCCATCAAGTCACCTGGATTCTAGTCCCACTTCCGGACCAAGAGCCTGAAGAAGGATCCAGACCCGAAACATCACCTATCCATATTCTCCAGAGATGCTGACTGACCTGCTGAGTTACTCCAGCACTTTTTGTCCGTTTGTGTATTAACCAGCAACTGCAGTCGTTTGTTTCTACCACTTATGCAATGATGATACCTTACTCAGTTATTGCGGACAATCGTCAGTAACGGACACCATTCCCTCTTCTGTGCTCCGTTATTACTGAGGGTTTACTGTATTTCTGAAATGTGGCATTTGAAACTCATGTATGAGCATTCAACAAATTTGCAGCAAGAGTAGGCTAACCTAGTAACCTACCAGGCTGAACTGTTGTTTGATAAGCTGATGGCTGATTTAATTGTAACCTCAGCCCTGCATTGTTTTTGACCTGTGGTAACCTTTCACAGGTGGACTCAAAATGCTGAAGTACATATAAAATTATAAAAGGACTGGACAAGCTAGATGCAGCAAAAATGTTCCCAATGTTGGGCGAGTCCAGAACCAGGGGCCACAGTCTTGGAATAAAGGGGAGGCCATTTAAAACTGAGGTGAGAAAAAACGTTTTCACCCAGAGAGTTGTGAATTTGTGGAATTCTCTGCCACAGAGGGCAGTGGAAGCCAAATCACTGGATGGATTTAAGAGAGAGTTAGATAGAGCTCTAGGGGCTAGTGGAATCAAGGGATATGGGGAGAAGGCAGGCACGGGTTATTGATTGGGGACGATCAGCCATGATCACAATGAATTGCGGTGCTGGCTCGAAGGGCCGAATGGCCTCCTCCTGCACCTATTTTCTATGTTAACTCAGCGGGACAGGCAGCATCTCAGGAGAGAAGGATTGGGTGACGTTTTGGTTTGAGACCCTTCTTCAGACTGATCTTTTCACACACTTGCTTATCAAGTAACAAGATCGGATGACAGAATAGAGCAGTTGTGTATTGCCAATTTCACTTTGAGCCACCAGAGAGGAGTTTCTGACTGAAACTGGAATAGAAGCTTTCCTATTGTGATATTTATTTTGAAGGAGTTCTGATTCATGCACATCTTTGGTAGTGAGCAGAGCATTTTTTGTGCAGTTGTGTGCTAGCAAGGAGGTGAAACTGTTGTGTACATGAAAAGAATACTCTATGATCAAAGGAACCAATAGAATGAAAAAGAAAACATACTACATGACCCGACTCCCACACTCAACAGAATGACGGCAGGTCCTCCACCTTAGGTCCACTTTCCTGTCTGTCTCACAGATCTCTTGATTGAAAATACCCGAAAATGTATTTTTCAGCATTAACTGGATTCTACTACTACGTGAGAAAGTGAATCCAAAGAGTCTCGGCCCTCTGAGTAAATAAACCTTCCATGGTGGTGCAGCGTGGGTTTTATCCGGGTGCTCCGACCGCACTCCAAAGACGTACAGGTTTGTAGGTCAATTGGCTTTGGTAAAATTGTAAATTGCCCCTAGTGTATGTAGGATAGTATTAGTGTGCAGGCTCATTGGGGGAAGGGCCTGTTTCCGCGCTGTATCTCTAAACTAACCTTAAAAAATTAACTTGCTTATAATTGGTCAGTTGCTTTTCCTGTGAGTGTGGCCCCTTGTTATTGACTCCTGTCAGTTAAAACAATGTTTCAGCATCTCCCTTGCCAGCCCCTATCAGGATCAGAGTAGTAAAGGCCCATTTTGCAGGCATGCGTGTGCAGAATAGAAAAGAACTATGCAGAGGAATCTTAATGTTTACTGTAGTTGACGGTTATACGGTGACAGATGACAGTCTATATTGGTACTCGTTGCCTGTGATATTTCTAGTCTATCATTTACAATAATGTCCATCAAGCTCAATTTTTGAGAAAACGAAAATCGTAAAAACAGAAAATGCTGGAAATCCTCAGCAGGTCTGGCTCCATATATGGGAAGAGAAACATAGTCAATGTTGGCGACCCTTTTTCAGAACTGCAAAGGAGACAAAAGAAGCTAAGGACGGTGGGGAGAGTGGGGTGCCTCTGATAGCAATGCTTGCCATTTTAATTTCTCACCCCATTTCCACCCTGACTTGTTGGCCTATGACCCCCTCTTCTATCCTAGTGAGGCCTATACGCTGTAAATGGCTCGATTGTAATGTATTATCTTTCCGCTGACTGGTTAGCATGCAACAAAATCTTTTCACTGTACCTTGTTACACGTGACAATAAACTAAACTGGAACCAATGCCAGCTTCAGGAACAGCTCCTTATCTTCTGTCTGGCATATTGCAGCCTTCTGGCCCAAAACGTCACCCATCCATTTTCTCTAAAGATCCTGGCCTGCTGAGTTACTTGAGTACTTTGTGTCTATCTTGAGTTCTACAACTTTAGATAACCTGATTTCTTAGTCTGTAACATCCCTTTTTTCCTTTTCTTTCTTCTCTAGAAATGGATGCTTATCTCCATACCTTTGTTTAGTATATTTGTGTGATGTAACCCTCTGGTTTGTCTTTTATATTTAATTCTCATTATATGTTTTTGGATATGTAGTCTTTGTTATGACATTATGGTTGAAGTCCCTCTAAAGACAGTTGACACTAGACTAAAGAAAAGATATACTCATTGCAGAGATTTTAAACAACTCCCGATGTGCCCACTCGCGTAGATCCAAACACCTTTGAAGTACAATTCAAAGAAGAGAAGAGAAAATGTTCCCAGTGTTCTGAACGGTATTTGTATATCCAGCAACATGGTGAAAAATTATTAAGTGATATGATTATAATTAGGTACTTGTGGAACCTTGCTGAGTGAAAATTTGTTGCTGCATTTCCTGCATTACACTCAAGATGGTAGAAGGGGCAGTGAAAGAAATCTGTGGCTCGCTTGGTATTTATATGTAATAACTCAGTTTGAATATTCTGTTTACTACTGGTAGTGTGAATTGTGAGGAAGATGCAATAAGGCTGCAGGGTGACTTGGACAGGTTGTGTGAGTGGGCGGATACATGGCAGATGCAGTTTAATGTAGATAAGTGTGAGGTTATTCACTTTGGAAGTAAGAATAGAAAGGCAGATTATTATCTGAATGGTGTCAAGTTAGGAGGAGGGGGAGTTCAACGAGATCTGGGTGTCCTAGTGCATCAGTCAATGAAAGGAAGCATGCAGGTACAGCAGGCAGAGAAGAAAGCCAATGGAATGTTGGCCTTCGTAACAAGAGGAGTTGAGTATAGGAGCAAAGAGGTCCTTCTACAGTTGTACCGGGCCCTGGTGAGACCGCACCTGGAGTACTGTGTGCAGTTTTGGTCTCCAAATTTGAGGAAGGATATTCTTGCTATGGAGGGCGTGCAGCGTAGGTTCACTAGGTTAATTCCCGGAATGGCGGGACTGTCGTATGTTGAAAGGCTGGAGCAATTGGGCTTGTATACACTGGAATTTAGAAGGATGAGGAGGGATCTTATTGAAACATATAAGATAATTAGGGGATTGGACACATTAGAGGCAGGAAACATGTTCCCAATGTTGGGGGAGTCCAGAACAAGAGGCCACAGTTTAAGAATAAGGGGTAGGCCATTTAGAACGGAGATGAGGAAGAACTTTTTCAGTCAGAGTGGTGAAGGTGTGGAATTCTCTGCCTCAGAAGGCAGTGGAGGCCAGTTCGTTGGATGCTTTCAAGAGAGAGCTGGATAGAGCTCTTAAGGATAGCGGTGTGAGGGGGTATGGGGAGAAGGCAGGAACGGGGTACTGATTGAGAGTGATCTGCCATGATCGCATTGAATGGCGGTGCTGGCTCGAAGGGCTGAATGGCCTACTCCTGCACCTATTGTCTATTGTCTATTGTATCCCCCCCCCCCCCCCACTTCTATCTTTCAGTCTGAAGAGAGGTCCGGGCACTAAACATTACCTATTCCTTTTCTCCAGAGATGCTGCCTGACACTCTGAGTTACTCCAACTTTTTGTGTCTATCTTTGGTTTAAACCAACATCTGCAGTTCCTTCCTAATCAGAAAGGGTTAAGTTGTATTCATTTTCTAACATTGTATCTGGAAGCCAATTTGATCATAAGCAATCCCATTTTTGTTTTGATTCTGAAAAGTAGGGGATAAATGTAGTAAGGTGATACACAACGCACCGCAGATGCATTCCTCAGAGTTGTTCTATTAATCTTTACCTCTAGATGGCGCATTTAACCACAAGAGTGGAAACCTCTCGTACAGAAATTTGATTGGCATTTTGTCAGTAGTTTTTTTGGAAAACAGTGCATTTCATGTAAAGTATATTTGATGCATCGGAAATATATCAAGAAAACTATATTTTGTTTCTTTTGCACTGAAGCATTTAATAAAAATCTTTTTTCTGTCATTGCACAAAATAATCTTCAAAGTAGTCAGGATATTTAGCAAAGCAAGTGTAAAGTGGACAGTAAATATGTCAGTTGATTCATTTTAAGACGGTAAGAAAAGGTAAGCAGGAGAAAATATATTCAGACATTTAGAAAAACAAGCTACCTAAATTGAGGAGATCTGTTTTTATTTTGTAAAATGAATGACATTTTTGCCTCTTGTGTTGCACAGCAAATTGCTCCAGGTACTTATCACTCAGAGTAAAGATTTGTTTCTGTTAATTGTTTTAAGTTGAGCTGTGAGGAAGATGCTATGAGGTTGTAGGGTGACTTGGACAGGTTATGTGAGTGGGCGGATGCATGGCAGATACAGTTTAATGTGGATAAGTGTGAGGTTATCCACTTTGGTGGTAAGAATAAGAAGGCAGATTATTATCTGAATGATGTCAAGTTAGGAAAAGGGGATGTACTAAAGGGGGTGTCCTAGTGCATCAGTCACTGAAAGGAAGCATGCAGGTACAGCAGGCAATGAAGAAAGCCAATGGAATGTTGGCCTTCATAACAAGAGGAGTTGAGTATAGGAGCAAAGAGGTCCTTCTGCAGTTGTATAGGGCCCTAGTGAGACCGCACCTGGAGTACTGTGTGCAGTTTTGGTCTCCAAATTTGAGGATGGATATTCTTGCTATTGAGGGCGTGCAGCGTAGGTTTACTAGGTTGATTCCCGGAATGGCGGGACGGTCATATGTTGAAAGACTGGAGCGGCTAGGCTTGTATACACTGAAATTTAGAAGGATGAGAGAGGATCTTATCGAAACATATAAGATTATTAAAGGGTTGGACACGTTACAGGCAGGAAACATGTTCCCAATGTTGGGGGAGTCCAGAACCAGGGGCCACAGTTTAAGAATAAGGGGTAAGCCATGTAGAATGGAGATGAAGAAAAACCTTTTCAGTCAGAGAGTTGTAAATCTGTGGAATTCATTGCCTCAGAAGGCATTGGAGGCCAATTCTCTGAATGCATTCAAGAGAGAGCTAGATAGAGCTCTTAAGGATAGCGGAGTCAGGGGGTATGGGGAGAAGGCAGGAACGGGGTACTGATTGAGAATGATCAGCCATGATCACATTGAATGGTGGTGCTGGCTCGAAGGGCCGAATGGCCTACTCCTGCACCTATTATCTATTGTTTTCTGATCCACTTTTCCAGGATTATTTTGAAGCAATATTCCCTTCTTCACGCTAAATTCCCATATGTTATAGAGAATTCTTTAAGCGTGGATTAAACATCCTTACAATTGTTAGATAGTAATACCAATTCAGAGAATGCCAGATGGCTGGGGTATCAACAGCTCGTAATTAATTGTAAATGAGTAACTGCCAATGATAAACTTAGGGGTGTGAATTAAAACAGCAGTTCTCTACAAGCATTGCAGGTCTCTTAGATTGCACAGCAGCCATTAAATGAGTAGATTGATCATTATGGTTTTAACTGTACTTGTTTTTTTTAGAGAAGTGGAGCTCCATTTGTAGCACAGATATTCATTCTTCTGAATGAATTTCCTGTTGGTCAATATTGTAATACAAATTACATTATTTGAGAATAAATAGGCAACAATCTGATGTCAGAATGATTTAATACAGTAATCACTGGTCCCTTTTCCCCTAAATGCATAGTTGCCTGTTTATTTCTGGGCCAAAGTGCCTTCTACTTAGCATAAATGATTGTCCTTGTTATCTTAAGATTTTAATGGTTTGAGAAATAATGCAGTAATTACAGTAACATTTTTGTCAACTCTTGATTTACATCAGAGTTACTAATAAATGCTAAATGTCATTGTTTAAAGCAAGGCAAACATGATTTTGGATTTTAAATAAAGATTTCAACTTTGTAGTCGGGTATTTGAGCAAAGTTTTGTCAATTCAGTACATTCTTTGTTGATTGTTGCCCTCTTTAATTCAACTGATGTTGCTAGATCTGTCTGCAATCTTTTTTTGTTGTCACAGCATATAATATGAGGGGTGGCTTCTTAAGATAATTAAATACAGCAATCCAACGGGCATTGAAGGATGACAAAGTTGTTTCACATGCTCACTGTTGCACATGGTGTAGTCGCCATGGTTTGTTGCCTATCAACTAAATTTCCTGAAATAAAATAAATCCCAGTAATTAGTGTTATGCACCTGTTTACTAATACACATCCAGGGAAAAAGGAGAAACATTTTAAATGAAACAGGGGTGGCACAGTGGCATAGCGGTAGAACTGCGATCTCATAGCGCCAGAGACACGGGTTTGATACTGACTCTGTATGGAGTTTGTACATTCTCCCCATGACCTGCGTGGGTGGGAGTGTGGGAGGAAACTCCAAAGACGTACAGGTTTTTAAGCTAATTTGCTTGGCAAAAATAGCAAATTGTCGGTAGTGTGTGTGGGATGGTGTTATCGTGCAAGCATCGTCAGTCGGCGAAGGTGGGCTGAAGGAATTGTTTCCACGATGTATCTCTAAACTAAACGTTTTGTTTGATGCATTGGAAAAGAAACATAACATTTCGGTAAAACCATGTTTTCTCTGAAGTAGTTTGAAGTCAAGTCAATTTTATTTGTATAGCACATTTAAAAACAACCCACGTTGACCAAAGTGCTGTACATCTGATTAGGTACTAAGGAAAAAAATGAAACATACAGTAGCACGCAAACATAACAGCACATACAAAACAGTTCACAGCGCCTCCTCAATGAGCCTCAAATGCTAGGGAGTAGAAATAGGTTTTGAGCCAGGACTTAAAGGAATCGATGGAGGGGGCAGTTCTGATGGGGAGAGGGATGCTGTTCCACTGTCTAGGAGCTGCAACCGCAAAAGCGCGGTCACCCCTGAGCTTAAGCCTAGACCGCGGGATAGTGAGTAGCCCCAAGTCGGCCGACCTGAGGAACCTGGAGTTAGAGAGGTGGGTTAGAAGATTTTTGATGTAGGGGGGGGAATGTCCATTTAGGGTTTTATATGTGAATAGGAGGAGCTTGAAGAGGAGCATGGAAGACAATTCCCCATCTGACTAACTATTCTTCTCAAAATACTAGTAGCTGGGAATAGTTTTGTGGACAGCAATGTACTGCTGGCAGCAGCTATATTGGTTTATGGACTTGTGCAGTGATTAAGGGTAATAATAGACAGGACGCATTTACAACTCTCTCTGCATAAATTGGTATTCGTTTGTTGCTTTTTAAAAGCAAGGAACACTCAAAACCATTTAAAACAGCTGCTGGTTTGCATGCTGCAAAGCAACCTCAGTTTTGGTTCGGCTGACCTCTTTTCTTGCCCTGAGGCAACAGTAGATAGCATCATAGCGATTCAGTCCTGTGACACATGAAGTTTTGCAATCCATCTGTTTGTATGGATATGACACTTTATTTAATTGTGGACATTATCCACTGTCATTCAAATCCAGAAGATTGAGTTGAGGGGAAAAAAAAGTTTTGTATTTTTTCAGCTGCATAAAAATCATTGTATGGAGGTCATTGCAGCTGCCAGTGTCTGTCGTGATTGGCATGATGCCAGGAAGAGTCCTGGTTCTCCCAAACCATTGTGAAAAGAAAGAGTTTACTTGTCTGTTCGGTAGAGATTGTTTGATAGAACACATTCATGCCGGTAAAACTTCAGCAAAGCGAGCTCAGCATCCAAACTGCTTCGAGGCGCTTGATTTCAATGATAAAATCCCAATTTGGGAAGTAGGTCCCTGTTAAGATATGTAAGGGACCCAAGGACTGAATGTACAGCATTGGGTCAGACCTTTCTCAGGTGTCCTTGCATTAAATGGGTTTTTTTCATGGATCTTTGTTACACCCATTTTTCCCCCATGAAAGGACTGAACCAAGAAAATCCGCTGCTTTGAAGGGTTTTTTCCCCCGCTTATTTCAAGTCAAGTTTATTTATCACATACACATACACGATGTGCAGTGAAATGAAAGTGGCAATGTCTGTGGATTGTGCAAACAAAAGAATTACAGTTACAGCATATAAATTAAAGTTAATACAGAGAAGACAAAATTTAGTCCCTGGAGTTATAAAAGTTAACAGTCCTGATGGCCTGTGGGAAGAAACTCCGTCTCATCCTCTCCGTTTTCACAGCGTGACAGCGGAGGCGCTTGCCTGACCGTAGCATCTGGAACAGTCCGTTGCTGGGGTGGCAGGGGTCCCTCATAATCTTGCTTGCTCTCGATCTACACCTCCTGATGTATAGGTCCTGCAGGGGGGCGAGTGTAGTTCCCATGGTGCGTTCTGCCGAACGCACTACTCTCTGCAGGGCCTACCTGTCCTGGGCAGAACTGTTCCCAAACCAGACTGTAATGTTGCCGGACAGGATGCTCTCTGCAGCCCCAGAGTAGAAGCAATGAAGGATCCGTAGAGACACTCTGAATTTCCTCAGCTGTCTAAGGTGGTAAAGGCGCTGCTTTGATCTTCTAGATCTTTTTCAAATAATGTTCTTAGAATTCTGTATTTGACACCAAATCAACATGTATTAGTTATCACGAGCTGGGCGGCACAGTGTCGCAGCAGGTAGAGCCGCTGTCTCACAGTGCTAGGGACACTGGGTCGACCCCGATCTCGGGTGCTGTCTGTGGAGTTTGCACATTTTCTCTGTGACTGCATGGGTTTCCTCCGTGTGCTCCCACATCCCAAAGATGTGCGTGTTTGTAGGTTAATTGGTCAATGTAAATTGCCCCTACTATGCAGGGAGTGGATGAGAAAGTGTGATTACAGAACTAGTGTGAATGGGTGATTGATGATACTTTTCTAATGGGAACAGTGGCATTTAAGAGGCTATTCAATGGCTGCATGGAAGTTCAGGGAATGGGAGGAAATGGATCTTGTTTAGGTAGATGAGATCAGTTCAGTTAGGCATCATGTTCGGCACAAACATTGTGGGCCGCAGGACCAGTTCCTATGCTATGTTGTTAAGATGCTCTGCTACAAATCTCAACACGTTGAAATTGTCATAATTCTTGAAATATGTGCACATATAATCACATTTGTTAATTACTCAGAATTATTTATTCCATTGGTTATCTTTTCACCTAAATGAAATAAATAGTGCATTTAATCTAAGAGGTGACATTTACAATAAGTGAAACCATTTTTGTGATTTTCCTTTTTGTTCATCGAAAGTTAATCATTCGGGAATGAAGAGATTATCGTAGTAACAAAGAGCACTCACCAACTGCCTTTTTCTATAGCCATATGTTTTTGCTACTGCTTGCACTTCTCCAAGCTCTGTGTACAAAGCATTCAATTAAAGTGATTCATTTACCAGGTAGCTAGCAGCTTGCTGCATTTCATATTTACTGAACTGTGCTTTAAAAGGGAAGAAAAACATGCCTGAATGAGTTGATTTTTATGATCTTGCTGATAAAGTGCAGATGTTCCCTTTTTGCGGTTTTCCCATGCAGATTGTGGCTTTCAGATGAGTTGGATAGTAACAGATTATTCTATCCAGGGTAGTTATGGAATATCTGTGTTTGCTACTGCTGCACCATGTACCAATTTAATGAACACTCCGGACCCATGTTATTACATCAATATTAACGTACTGGTTACAGTGTTCTGTTTATATGAAAAACTTGACAGCTGAAAAAGAAAAACCGCTGTTACCGGAAAAAGTAGCAGAAAATTCATGATTACTGGTCTCTTTGGTTCCACATAGCTTTAATAACCACTTTTTGTGATAATGGAAGATTTTTAAATTGAATTTTAGGACTGTTCTTTAATTCCCTTTGCGAAATAACTTCTGAATGTATTGATGTATTATTTTTAGGCTATTTTAAAAATGTAATGCTTCATTGTGAATACATGTGGATGAAATATCAATAGCCAGTCATTTTTATTTTTTAATTCTGCCTGCGAATCCTCAAATTTAAGTACTAATCAAGTTCCAAGTTTTGAAATATCAGGCATAATCAGATTCAGTGCGTCAGTGATACACTGATTTTCTGCTCAGAAGCAGTTCAGTATTTTAGAAGCCTATGAAAACTAATTTGTGATGATATTTTGTGTGATCCCTGCAAATAGGTCATCCTGCCTTCAGCAGCATGTATTTAAGTTAATGCTTCACAGTGGTGTGATCAGTCAAGAAATTAGAGGAAACCAAACAAGTTAACCAGGGCAAGTGACCAAAAGGTTAAGGAAGTAGATTTTACTGGCATCTTAAAGGAGGCGGGAGCACCAAAGAATCATGGGGAAGAAATTCAAGAATGTAGGTAACAAGGTAAAAGACTCAGAACTGCTGCCAGGGTTTGGTTTGTTTAGGTTAGTTTTGTTTAGATATACAGCATCGATACTGGCCTTTCAGTCCACGCTGAATATCCATCACTCACTCACGCTAGTCCTGCATTATCTCACTTTCGCATCCACTCCCAACATACTAGGGGGCAATTTACAAAGGCCAATTAACCTATAAACCCGTACGTCTTTGGGTTGTGGGAGGAAACAAAACACCTGGAGGAAACCGATGCGATCACAGGAAGATGGACAATGGTACTGTATCACAATTTTAAAATGGTGCTCTCTCCTCCTTTAAGATGCCAGTAAAATCTGCTTCCTTAACCTTTTGGTCACTTGCCCTGGTTAACTTGTTTGGTTTCCTCTAATGTTTTGACCGATCACACCACTGTGAAGCATTAAACGTCTAACTTAAATGCATGCTGTTGATGGCAGGATGACCTATTTGCAGGGATCACACAAAATATCATCACAAATTAGTTTTCATAAGCTTCTAAAATACTGAACTGCTTCTACTGAGCAGAAAATCAGTGTATCACTGACGCACTGAATCTGATTATGCCTGATATTTCAAAACTTGGAACTTGATTAGTACTTAAATTTATTTTAGAAAACTCAAAGCTATTTTACAACTCCAAAATGATAACCCAAGTCTGTCTTTATTTATCACACCATATCATCAGAAAATATAGTTAAATGGGCTAAGCAGCATAAGCCATAAGCGTTTACTTGTGCTGAGAGTTAAAACGCAAGTCCTTGAAAATCTGATAGTGAAAGGTTAAGATTTGTGGTGCATTTCTATTGCCTAGCAGGAAGGCAGCAGCAAGTAGGGCTAACACAGTTATATTGAGGTTGGCAGCCTGTACCTAGTGTTAGCACCACATATATCAATGCTGGGACAGCAACCAATTAGAAATATCTATCAATAATCTGTAGGAAAGAAAACAAAATGTACAGCAGGCGGCAATAAAATAAGTGGGAAGACGAGTTGCGAAGAAAGGTACTGATAGTTTATCGAGATTGATATGTTATGCCTGGGCACAATGATTGCAAAAGGGTAATAGTGGGAAAATGTGAAGTTCATGTTGGAAGGATGGGCAGAGTCCTTGTGTACATTTAAAGCTGCTGCAGATTTCTAATGAATCTATGGTTTTGGGCCATTTGGACCTGCATGGACTTAACTCCTGGGTGCCTGGCATTTCACTTCCCTCCCTCATTCCCACACTGACTTTTCTGTCCTTGGCCTCCACTGCCAGGGTGTGATCAAATGCTGTGAGAAGAACAGCACCTTATATTCCACCTCAGTAGTCTACTGATGGCATGAACATTGAATTCTCTCATTTCGGGTAACTTGCTTCCACATCCACCTAGAATGTCCTACTCATACCCTTCTTTCCCACCACACCTTGCCCCCTTTCACCCAGTATCTTCCCCACCTGCCTAATATCCAAACACTCGGCCCATTTCGTCCCCTCCCCCCACTCTTCCCAACTGCCTATCCCATCTCCCTTACTTGGTCCCATACTGCACCTCCTTTTCCCATCAGTTTCCATCTACAACCTTTGGTTGCCTTCACCAATTACATCCCAACCTCTGTTGTTATTGCCACCCCTCTCTCCCCACGTGATTCCATCCACCAATCCACCTCTCTTTATTGAATCCATCTATCGTGTGCCAGCTTTTGACCCACCCCAACCTCGGCTTTTAATAGTGACCACCTCCCCATCACTCTTTCAGTTCAGAGGAATGGTCGTGACTGTAAATGTCATCCTGTGTCGACTCCTGAGAGTTAGGGCACTCCTTGGCCGAACCCTCGGCACTGAGACTGATGGGTCTAGGCACTGCCCAGTCCATGGGGCTTCTCAGCAGGGGTTGGGGTTGTAGAGAGAGAGAGGGGAGTGAACATGTGTGCTGGCAGCTTGCTGTGTTAATAAAGCCATCCTGGCTGGACTAACCTGGCCTCGAGCCTTATTTCGGGCTGAACCGATCGCTCCCGCTACAATCTGTCCATTTTGGTCCATGGATGCTGCTGACCTGCTGAACTTTGTCTTTTGTTCATAATTTATAACACTCTCTCTTCAACTTGACCAATCCTACTAATGTGCGGAATCCTACAAATATATGTAGTGCTAACCTTCTCATCTATTGTATAGATTTTACTAAAACAAATATACTTTCAATATTTCATGTGGATTCTGAGCCACCAGACGTTCATCCCATTACTGAAAAACATGTTACAGTTAACTGACCATTGCCCTCTGTATCCTGAAAATATTGTACTCGCCTATTAATGGATGACTATAGTTTGTAGTCCACGTGAATAGATCCCCTATTTGTTCTGTTCTCTCCAAGTGGTCAACAAGATTTAGGATCGAAAAGGGAACATTAAAAACTAAATGAAAATGCAGGAGTCTATATTTGTTCAAACTTTATATTTAAAAAAAACAAATATTTTAGTTGTCAGTTGCAGTACATTAGTTACACGATTGTCCAAGACAACAACTTTCAACTTGTAAATTTGGTCTTTAGAAAATTTGATTTTAAAGGTCTGAAGGAGGGTCCTGACCCGAAATGTCATCTGTCCATTTTTTTCCAGGGATGCTCCCTGACACGTTGAGTTGCTCCAGCACTTTGTGTCTTTCTTTGTAAACCAGCGTCTGCAGTTCCTCGTTTCTATCTTTCAAATTGTTTCAGACTTCTCACTACGCTTCCAATTTTCATTTTCGTAACTAACGTATTAGTAATCAAAAGACATCAGATATCCTTTGTCTTTTCGTATATCATAAAAAATGATGGCGGAAAAATAATTGGTTTTGCCTATTCTCAGTAGCAATGTTGCATTTGGAAGTTTTATGCACATTCAGGGAAGATGTAAATGTATTTAAGAAAGAATTACTTTTTCAAAACAATTGATTCCACCACAGTTTGGAAAAGGGAAAATGCAGCATATGTCAACAGAAACAAACTCCCATCTATTTTAGCTACCTGCCAACAATGGTACAAGACAATGACTAACTGTAATTACAGGTGTGATATAAGAAAGACAAATAAATTGGCCTCAATCATATAAGAAGACCTTTATTCTGCCTCAGAGTAGGCATTTATTTTGTACTTGTTTTCCTAATATAATTCATCTGTTGCATTTTAGAATGTTTAGCTTTGAAATTGTGCAATTGAAATGGTTTAACGGTGTTTAAAAATTAACTGTCAAGAAAGTATTCAGATGCCAACTGTGGAAAGGAATTTGCAATAAAACAGATAATTGTGATTGTGACAGAAATCTAAGAACTGAGCCATTTGAAACAAGTTTCTGTATTTCTGAAAATGTTAATTTTAATTTCATGTCTTGTTCAATGAGGCTTTGTCTCATTGTACTTTGTAAAATGGTAGATCATAAAAATACAATAAAACATTTTATTGTATTCTGAACAATGTCTGAAGAAGGGTCTCGACCCGAAATGTCATCCACTTCTTCTCTCCAGAGATGCTGCTTGTTACTCTGAGTTACTCTACCATTTTGTGTCTACCTTCGATTTAAACCAGCATCTGCAGTTCTTTCCTACATAAACCATTTTACATTGATTTTACATATTTGAATTTACTACATTTTATTGATATTACTAATAGAATTACAGTCTGGATTACTAATCCATCAAGATCCATTTAAAATATTGGTTCCTCACAATGTTTTTCTTTTTTGTAAATCTCTTTGTCGGTTGATTTTTCTAAAACCCAATTTGTTTCTATTTCTATAAACACCAGGACGTGCTGAATATACTTACTAAGCACTGTTCCCCTCGCTTCTTCTTACTTGGTTTACCTGGTTTCACCATGATGATAGGAGATTTCATCACAGTTGCCACCCAAGTCCTCAACTCAGATATGCCAGATGTGAGTACGACTGTAATGCCGAGAAGGTTGAACTGTTTAACATTTGGATTTCTTCACTTAAAACTTGTTTGCTCATTAGTGCAATGTGAGATGGATACCATGGCAGCAAATGTGACAGATGCAGGGTGACAATGAAGTAGCATAGAATGTGTTTCATCAAAAGGCTAGAATGGGAAATCCAGTAAGCACATTAACACTGCTGCACCTTTTGTACCACAAATGACATGAATCTTATTAGCTATTGATTTTCGAACATTATGATAAAACCTGAATATTCTTGTGGGTTATTTGAAAATAATCTGTTGTGTGTTATATAGGCACCGCGTTATGAAGCTCAAATTCTTCTTGGATCCCTGGTTTGTTTTCCCAATCTGTACCAACAGATGTCGCTGCTACAGCCTGTTAGTGGCGCCACTGACATTATCACAGGGAATGAAGATATCAAGGTAATACAGTTTAACTGGCTGGAATGGAGGGAAACCTGTTGAGCTAACATGTTGATATCAATCTTAATTAGTAATACAGTTAATTAAAAAAATTGTGACTATGTCGGTACTTCTGACTTTTATTTAAATCTGGCTAGTCTCTTGCAGTTGTTCATGGTTTATCATTAGCTTTCTGAGGTATGGTTACATGTTAAATGTACAAAGATAGGTAAGTAAGAGTCCACACCTGGAACAGCAGGAGATGCAACACCTATTCTTCTACCACTTCCCTCAACTCTGTCCAGGGACCCCGACAGTCCTTTCAGATTAGGTGGAGGTTCACTTGCACCTCCTCCAACCTCATCTACTGTATCCGTTGTTTGAGGCGTGGACTCGCATGTATCAGTGTGACCAAGTGTAGACTGCACGATCCTTTCGCTGAACATCTTTGCTCAGTCCGCCTGGACCTACCTGATCTCCCATTTGCCAAACACTTTAACTCCCCCTCCCATTCCCACATTGACCTTTCTGGCCTGGCCCTCCTCCATTGTCAGAGTGAGGCCAAATGCAAATTGGAGGAACAGCAGTGAAAAGCTTTTGTTGCTTGCTATCCAGTCAGCGGAAAGACAATACATGATTACATTCGAGCCAATTACAGTGTATAGATACATGATAAGGGAATAGCGTGTAGTGCAAGGTAAAGCCAGCAAAATCCAATCAAGGATAGTCCAAACATAGACTCTCAGTCTGATGAAGGTCTCAACCCTAAACATCACCCATTCCTTTTCTCCAGAGATGCTGCCTGTCTCGCTGAGTTACTCCAGCTTTTTGTGTCCATCTTCCAAATAATTGAGAGCCAGGAAATGATCCTGAGTATTTCAATCATCACTTCCTTCTATCCAGGAAAAAGTCCTGTTTATTCTGACCTTGTCTTCTTGTCTTAATCAGTCTTCAAACCAAGCTAACACATATTGCCCGACAGCATGTGTTCTTGTGCACTAGCCTTTAATGTGGTATCTTGTCTAATGCCTTCTCAAAGTCAAAATACACTGCATTATAGGTTAATCTATCAGTTATACTTGTTACATCCTCAAAGAACACTAGCAAATAATCAAAAATGCTAATTCTAACATATATTAAAAATATAAAGCACGCTGCTTTCAGAAAAGCTAAATCTTTCCCCTGTATCTTGATACACATGACAATAAACTAAACTAAACTAAACTAAATTACTGCCTTGACTTCCAAAATCAATTTCTCATATTGCAACTTCATTTACTGTATCAAACAGTGCTAACGACAACTAGGATAAAAATGTCCCAAAGTCTTTCCTAGACATGTAAAAAGGAAAAATAGGAGAATAGCAGAAGAAATAATAGAATGTGTTCTCAGTGGTTCAATATAGAGGTAGGTCTGAAAAGGGAAGAGATGTGACAAGGCACAGGCATTTATAATAGTAGCAGGTTGGGACCCTTCTCTGTTATAAACGATGCAAAGCTAAGCTTTAAGGGTCAGCCAGTATTTTGCTGAAGGAATTGGATATAATCAGTGGAAAAGGGATGAGGTTTTTGGTAAAGCCGAAGTTTTAGCATTATTAGAATTAACAGTGCATTCAATGCAAGGTTTTGGATAAACAATCAAGAGTGAAAACAACAGCAGAAGTTTCAATACAGAGATGGAGTAGTTGAACTGGGTGTGATTGAGTGAACAAACATCTTGCATTTGGGATTGATGCTCTGAGGAGATCATGGTGATGATTTCAGAAAATAATTGTTTAAAGAGTTATGAGGTTAAGTGAGGAGTAGGAAATAAATGTGTCCAGTACCACATACTTTGGCAATAAAGCAAAAGTAATAGGAAGTATACTCCAACAGTACCAATGGTGCTCAGAATGCAATACAATTTTGGTTTCTATCATGACCGAGGTTGGCGTAGAATGGAACCTTAAGTTCCAAAGAGTAATCAACAGTGCCTAACCTTGAAGCTCCTGAACAGATGTTGAGTGTTTACCAAATAAAATTAGAATAGTTTTTGTCATATCTGTATATCATTATAATGAAAATAACTAAAAGGATTATTCTAAAATATTGTTGAGTGTTACAATTGATCAGAAATTTGCCTTACCAGTGCTATCAAAAGTAGTTTTTAGAATATATCAGTCGCAACATCTTTTCATAAAATGTATTAAAGCACAATTAGTCCTCCATTTTAGAAAACACCAGGATAAAAGGAGCAGTGTCACTTGGTGCAATCCACTAATATTACTCATATTAGGTATTGTCACTGTAGATGGTAGATAATTCTAGAATGGATGGTTTGTGATACTGGTTCACCTTAAACATTAGAAATAAGATGGGATTTTGTTTTGTTTTCATTTTCCTCAAGTTACTGTGTTTAGTAGAATGCTTTTTTTATTAATTTTGTTTTTACTTCATGTTAGTCTGTGAAGGTTGTTAGATTAATCACAAGTTAATGTGGAAGAAATGTAACCTTTAGTGTTATTGTGTCCAAGGATCTTGCAGGTGAACAATAAAACTGCTTTTACTCATTGACCTTCATGTTTTTTTTCTTGTTTTTAAATGTTATCTTGGTCTTCAGAATATCCTGTCAACCACAGTAAAAAGGTTTCTGAAAGTAATGATGGAAATGGAATTTGTACCTTAGAAATGTGATTTTCATCATAGGATTTTAATTGAGTTAGTGGTCATTAATGCACTTTGCAGTTTGAAGTGATATGATCTGTCAAATAATTGCCTTCATTCGTGCTTTCAGGCAAGCATCTGTTCTTATGAACATTCAACTGTTTTATGTCAATTATTTATTTCAAGACATTTTTCTTAAATTGATGTTTTTGGATCCAATACTCCAATCTATCCTTGTAAAGGCAAAATTTGTATATTTCTGCAATAATCAGCATTCTCTTAAAATCATCAGTTTGTTTATGAACCATCTTAATTTTAAAACAGCAATATTTATTCTTTTGATTCTGTAAACTCCAACAATGAAATCGATATAATTCCTGCAATTTGTCAAAACATGCTGCCCAACCAAATAAAACGTTAAGAATAAATTTGTCACATCTGTGTATCATTATTAAAATAACAGGAACAATTGTTCTAAAATATTGTCCTTTTATCTGCTTCAGGATTATTTGGTAAATATTCTGATGAAAAATGCAAGGAATGAAACTTGTGAAACTGCTCGGTAAGTATGGCGGTGGGCTGAAACCGAGAGTTAAATGGCCGAGGGCAAGTAAAAGAAAGGAATTGGAAACTGGTAATATAGATTTGGTAAAGGCAGTAGAAAGTCTGAAAGGGACAGTGGAAAACAAGTTAGATAAGATGGGAGAGTTTATTTATCAATATGGTGTTATTGAGAAAAAGGTACAGGCTCTACAGGTGGTTAGATCTAGACGAGAGAGAGAGAGAGAGAGAGAGAGAGAGAGAGACAGAGAGAGAGAAATCAAGAGATTAGTGAAGGAGAGGAGGCAGTTGAGAAACCAGTGGAGAAAGTCTACAGTTGATAAGAAAGAGGGAATTAATGTTTTGCAAGAAGAGTTAAGAAATCAGTTAGCAATATTAAGGAGGGCAGAACACCTAAGGAGGAAGAGAAAGAAGAAGGAGCGAGTCAGGTCGGCATTTTATAGGGATCCATTTAAATTTGTTAAAAGAATGGTTAGTCAGGAAAAAAGTGGAAAGCTCAATGCTTCAAAGGAAGAGTTAGAAGAATATTTAAAAAGGACATACTAAAATCCAGAAAATAAGGGGAATGGGTTTCCCTCCATATATACCACCCTTAGGAGAGATAAAGTTAGATGTTTTGCCACCAAAGTGGAAGAAAGTGGAAGCCGTAATAAGGAGTGCAAAGGCTTCTTCGGCCCCAGGGCCGAATGGAGTCCCTTATCGGGTATATAAAAGTACACCTGATGTGATTAGATTCTTGTGGACGCTCTTGCGTATAGATTGGGAGAAGCAGGTTATTCCAAGGGTATTGCATCCCCATTGCATTTCCTACCTGACTCTGTCCTCAATCTATCTTCATCAATTTGGACTCTTGCCCTTAATATCCAGAAATGCGAATAAGTACAATGAAGTGGCACCTGCCCACCAGTAACTTTCCCACCAGTGCTCACTTTGAGTTTGCCTTGGAGAATTTGGGTCTAAGCCTCAACTCAGACTTGGTCCAAGCAGCTGAATTCTAAAAATAGGCATGAGTGCCAACCATTAATAGCAAGGAAGCATTTGACTGAGAAGCCATTGAAAATTGAAGTTGTTTAGCATCAAGCATTTCCCCACTCCATTAGCTGAAGTCATACCTCGCACAAAGAAATATGGTTGTGTTAATTGGAAGTCAATAATGTTAGCCCAGGTTATTACAGCAGGCATTCTTCAGGGCATTGTCCTTGCTTGGTCATTTTTCAGCTGCATCTTTTATGATAAATCTTCCAACATGATGTAAGAAATGGGCAAGTTTGCTGATGTTTGTAACTCCTTTTTTATTTTAATTTTTAATATTGTAATTCCTTTTGTAACTCGGCAGAAAAATGAAGTAATCATGTCTGCTTGCAGAGAAACTAAAACAACATTCAGACATGGTCTGATAAGTGGAAATTTATATTTGTGCGATGATTGTTATGCAATGACCATCCAAGGCAATCAAGGGACTTACCATCTATTTTTGGTATTTGGCAGCATAGCCATTGTTTAGCACTCATATGATCATCATGCTGTGAATCATGGATGACCATTTGCATTGACACCAAGTCTACCTGAGCTGTCAAAGGCAAAGCATTCTCTGACTGCTCTTGTAGGGACTTGCCTACAGACATCCTCTTGCCTTTCCGCCATCTGTAAAAATGACAAATAGAATTCCATCCAGGGAAGTGTAAGTTAATGATGCAGACAGGTTCATAGGTAAAGGGAATATACAATATATGGGAGGAAACTAAGTGGTGTGAAAAAACCGAGTCACTTGTTTATGTTCACAGATCTTTAAAAGTCAGTCGGTGGTCAAAAAGGGGTATGGAATTTTATTTTTGGGATGCCAAGGTATAGAATTTAAGAGTAGGGAAATCTTGGGATGGGGGAACTGTTAAAAACACTAAAGTCACAACTCAGCACTTTTACCAAAGAAGATCAGATTGCGAGTACAGAAGTGATTTGCAAAGATATTGCCACCACTAAGAAGAAAGATTGGATAAACTAGAGTATTTTCTATGAATGAAAACGGATACTGAGAAAGCAATGGTTGGGGTCATTAATTGAGGAACATAAAAGGATGAGAGTCCTCGAAAGGAAATGGGAAGAGCCTCTTTTTTCGTAGTATTGAGGTGGAAAATCGGTCCATGGGTTTAAGTAATTGGTGAAGGAATTACATGGGTCATGAGGAAAATGTTTTTCACCCCGAGGGTGGTGGGGGTCAAGAACTCACTGCTCAAAAGATTGGTACATGTAGAATCGTTCCTCTCAGTTAAATAGTACTTGGATAGGTACTTGAAGAGGCTTCGCTTGCAGTGCTGTGGGCCTGCTGCTGGAGTTGCAATTCTGTTTGCAAGCTCTTTTTCAGCAATCACAGACATGATCGTATCACAATACTATGAGAATATCTTCACCAGAAGAACTCCACCAGTTCAGGAAGATGACTTATCGAGTGCATCAGGAATGGGTTTGCCAGAAATACCACATCCTGAGTAAAGGAATAAAATAAATCTAGACAACAAGGTTTCTTTATACTCAGATTTTGCAGTTTGGCTCGGCAACTATTACACCACTTCTAACCTTCTGTAATAGTGAATTAAGATATTTTAATGAAGGCCAGTACAGGATATCGCGCATGGTTTAGTACGATATCGTTGAAAATAAACCACAAGAATTGTTATGTCAGTATTGATGTAGCTAAATTCTTATGGAAATCTTTAATACATTCAGGCAGTGTAATAAATGTACTTGTGTACTCAACCAACATCCAGCACTGGGCAATAATAAAAAATCCACAATGATCAAAAGTTTCTCGCGCTTTACATTTTGGTCTACTATTTTACCAATAAAAATGTAAGATTAAAATACATGTTAACATCAAATCTTGTCAGGTCTGAGATCAGTATCTTTAATCCTTTGGTTAATTTACTGATTCAAAATACCATTAAGAGGTAGATAAAAGGAACTGCACATGCTACTTTACAAAAAAAGACAAAGTGCTGGAGTAACTCAGTAGGTCAGGCAGCATCCCTAGTGAACATGGATAGGTGACTGTATCGGGTCGGAATCTCCTTCATCTATGAAGAACATGGATAGGCAATGCTTCTGATCAGGGGAGCTCCAGCACTTTGTGTCAAAATCCCATTAATCCCATCTGACTTCCAGTTTGCTTTCCATGGCCATTGTGCTGACAGCATTTTCATTTGGAGAGGATCAAACTATTGGGTCAGATCACACAAGCAGCTACCTGATGATTGTTCAGTGTACAATCCCTAGCTGACTCGTGCGTGCATTCTGGTCTTCCACATCTGCACAATGCAGTGCAGATGTACATGCATCTGACTTCCCAATCTGTTCTGGATTTAAAGAAAGTGTTTTAGTTTAGTTAAGAGATACAGCGCAGAAACAGGCCCTTCGGCCCACAGGTGATCCCCGCACATTAACACTATCCTACACACACGAGGGACAATTTACATTTAAACCAAGACAATTAACCTACAAACATGAAGTCTTTGGAGTGTGGGAGGAAACCGAAGATCTCAGAGAAAACTCACGCAATCCCGGGGAGAACGTACAAACTCCGTACAGCCAGCACCCGTAGTCGGGATCGAACCCTGGTCTCCGGCGCTGCAAGGCAGCAACTCTACTGCTGCGCTACCGTGTTGCCATTGTGCTTGGGCTTGGTTTTGGTTTATTGAGCTGAGGGACTAAATACCCTTTGCATCTGGTTGCTTAGCTTTAGCAGATCCCTATTCATTAATATCAAAAGTTAAATGTCTTAAAATTGATTTATTTTACATTTTTTCCCCAATTGGTTCTTAATTTCTCCAATCATCCATTAGAAAGCGATCTACTTCTGCAGCGTACTTGCCACTCTTAACAGCTCTACTTTGCTGGACTCCACAGCAGTGGACTGGGAAACGTATCCTCAGTATGACCAAGGAACTAATAGGGAGGGGTTCGGCAAATGGTTCCATCTTATTCTAACTCCTTAATTCGGATCAAATTAGTTTTATGTATTTTAATTGCATTAATTGCCTAAAATTTCTAATCTCAAATAATGGCAATACGGAGAAAGTTTTGAGTCAAAGTCTGGAACTTACTATACCTGAAGAAAAATTGTCAACAGGTTTCACTTGCATCTCTCAAATAATGAGGCTATAAGAAATCAAAAAATGGAGATTTAAAAATATGTCAACATACACTCATTTAAAAAAAGCTTTTAATTTTGCCTGATTCACCTTTCTTGATTTTATTCAGCTGCATCGCAATGTGTAGTCTTGGAATTTGGATTAGTGAAGAATTGGTGCAGTGCACAAACCATGGTCAGGTCCAAGATGCACTCAATGTATTAGGTGTGACGCTTAAGGTAACAAATAATTTTCTCTGGAGTGACTTGCTCATTTATAAATTTAAAACCAAAGCAAAATAACTTTTGTCTATTGCTTTTGTAATGGATTAAAATACAATTTACTTTTAGAAACTCAGTGGAACAAAAAATTGTATTGTTCATTCTTGAGTCTTTTTTTTAAATTCCCCCACCCTGTATCTTTTGCCAGTTACTTTGAATCCTTTGGCCCTTGAACTATCTGCAAGTGGGAATAGCTTCCCTTTCTCAACCTGTCGTGACCTTGTACATCTCAATTAAAAAACTCCAAACTGCCTTTGTTTCTTTAAGGAGAGCAAACCATCTTATCCAATATGATCTTGTAGTTAAATTCCCACCTCCCTTGAATCATTCTAGTAAATTATACCTGCACCTGTTAGGGAGCCTTCTGTCCTTTCGGGTATGATATCCAGAATTGAAAACAACAATGTGGCAGTGTTTTATAAAGGTTCAACTGAATCTCATTACTTTTACCTTTGGTATGTTTGTGAAGCAAATGATCCCATACACTTTACTAAGCCGTTCTCTCTCTTTCCTGTCAGATGTCATTTTATTCTCATTTGCTGTATTTGCCTATCATTGTTCCTTTTTTCCCTTTCTTAATTTATTATAATCAACCTGCTTCTTACTTAAATTATTTATTTGGCAGGCATCATACTTTGCTAATTCTCATTTTCACTATAAAACACAAAATGCTGGAATAACTCGGCGAGTGAGGCAGCATCTCTGGAGAGAAGGTTTGGGGTCCTTCTTCAGAAGCCGAGTTACTCTAGCACTTTATGTCTTTTTATTGTTTACCAGCATCTGAAGTTCCTGGTATCTCATTTTCATCATGTCATCCATCTCTGTCACGAAATAATCTCTGGCTCTTTCTGCTAGACCTTTCCACCATCCAGGTGTTTGACTTCATCTTTTTTTTAAAGACCTCTTAAACCATGTTTTGATCACTGCATTGAATGTCCATTTGTTTGGTTTGGCATTTGATTGACTTCATTGACTTAAGGCTTACTACATTAAAGGTAATATATAAAATGCACTTTGTAGTAACATAAGCAGAGCCTCAAGTGTATTTGGAAATTAAGTATTTTTTAAGAGCAATATTACCTTTCATTGAGTTCTTGTACAACTGTCATGGCAAATATCTAAGGCCTCAATTTTTTTTAAAAATATACCATTGTTTAATGAAGACTTGCTTTCTTTTGCTTAAGTTTTAAGTTTATATACATTATAGTTTTAGATGTTTAGATGTTTAAATGTGGAACTTCAGATGTGCCTATTAATAAATTTTGGCACTTGAGAAATGATACTTAAGGTTTATAAATTGTTGGTGCTTTCTCCTTTAAGTTGCAGATGCAAAACTTGACAAAAAATCAGTGGAATCTTTACAGTGAATAACAATTTTATTATTTCAGATCCAAATGACTTTATATAATGTTAGCATATGGCTTTATATACTTTGGAAAAGAGAAAAGAACATGTTTCTTGCAAAATAGCATTAGAAAGGAAAGATTATTTTAGTATTTAACTTTTTCTGTATTTTGATGTATGTAGTAAATTCACTATCTTCAATGCATAGGACAAAGACCCATCATTTATTTATTTGCCTCTGTACTCCACAATTTGAGATTTGTAATAGAAAAAATCACATGTGGTTAAAGTGCACATTGTCAGATTTTAATTAATGCCATTTTTATACATTTTGGTTTCACCATGTAGAAATTACAGCAGTGTTTGTACATAGTCCCTCCATTTCAGGGCACCATAGTGTTTGGGACAGCAATGTCATGTAAATGAAAGTAGTCAAGCTTAGTATATTGTTGCATATCCTTTGCATGCAATGACTGCTTGAAGTCTGCGATTTGGGGCCACAGTTTAAGAATAAGGGGTAGGCCATTTAGAACGGAGATGAGGAGAAACTTTTTCAGTCAGAGTGTTGTGAATCTGTGGAATTCTCTGCCTTGGAAGGCAGTGGAGGCCAATTCTCTGAATGCAGTCATGAGAGAGCTAGATAGAGCTCTTAAGGATAGCGGAGTCAGGGGGTATGGGGAGAAGGCAGGAACGGGGTACTGATTGAGAATGATCAGCCATGATCACATTGAATGGTGGTGCTTGCTCGAAGGGCCGAATGGCCTACTCCTGCACCTATTGTCTATTGTCTATTAAATCATGGACATCACCATTTTCTGAATGTCACCTCTAGAGATGGTCTGCCAGGCCTGTATTGCAGCCATCTTTAGCTTATGCTTGTTTTGGGGGCTAGTCTCCTTCAGTTTTCGCTTCAGCATATAAAAGGCATGCTCAATTGGGTGCAGATCGGGTGATTGACTTGGCCACTCAAGAATTTACCATTTTTTAGTTTTTAAAAATTCCTTTGTTGCTTTAGCAGTATGTTTGGGATCATTGTCTTGCTGCTGAATGAACAGCCGGCCAATGAGTTTTGAGACATTTGTTTGAACTTGAGCAGATAGGATGTGTCTACATGCTTCAGAATTCATTATGCTACTACCATCAGCAGTTGTATCATCAGTGAAAATAAGTGAGCCAGTACCTTCAGCAGCCAGGCCATTCAAATGCCCAGGCCATAACACCCCCACCACCATGTTTCACAGATGAGGTGGTATGCTTTGGATCTTGGGCAGTTCCTTCTCTCCTCCATACTTTGCTCTTGCCATTATTCTGATACGTCAATCTTCATCTCATCTGTCCACAAGACCTTTTTTTCCAGAACTGTGGTTGCTCTTTTAAGTACTTCTTGGCAAACTATAACCTGGCCATCCTATTTTTGCAGCTAACCAGTGTAGGTTTTTGCATCTTGCAGTGTAGCCTCTGTATTTCCGTTCATGAAGTCTTCTGCGGATAGTGGTCATTGACAAATCCACACCTGATTCCTGAAGAGTGTTTCTGATCTGTCGGACAGGTGTTTGGGGATTTTTCTTATAGAATTCTTCTGTCATCAGCTGTGGAGGTCTTCCTTGGCCTGGCAGCCCCTTTACGATTAGCAAGCTCACCAGTGCTCTCTTTCTTCTTAACGATGTTCCAAACAGTTGATTTTGGTAAGCCTAAGGTGTGACTGATGTCTCTAACAGTTTTATTATTCTTTCTCAGTTTCATAATGGCTTCTTTGACTTTAATTGGCACAAATTTGGTCCTCATGTTGATAAACAGCAATACAAGTTTCCAAAGATGATGGAAAGACTGGAGGAAATACTAGGTGCTGAGAGTTCTCTTATACCTGCAATACGGAGGCAATTAAACACACCTGAGCAATTACAAACACCTGTGAAGCCATGTGTCCCAAACATTATGGTGCCTTGAAGTGGGGGGACTATGTATAAACACAGCTGTAATTTCTACATGGTGAAACCAAAATGTATAAAAATACCCTTAAATAAAATCTGACAATATGCACTTTAACCACATGTCTTTCTTCTTTCGTATGTCAGCTACAACAATCAAAAGTGCCAATTGGTGAGGTAAGTCTCTAATTGGGGGTTATCAAGTTGGGATAGTATGCAGGGAGGTCCTGTCACAGCACATTCCCTTAGGACATGTTTGTTGGTCTGTGCTTGACCACAAGGACAGAGGTTGGTGTCTGCAATGCCCCATCTTTTCATGCTGGCTGCGAAGCGACCAGCACCAGTTCGTAGCCTGTTCAGTTGAACCCAGGCCTTCCTGCGGAGATTGTTGCCTGGAGGGTGTGGTGACCAGGTCTCAAAGTATCACAAAATACTGGAGTAACTCACCGGGTCAGGCAGCACTTCTGGAGAGAAGGAATGGGTGACGTTTTGGGTCGACACCCTCTTCAGTCTCAAAGTATGGCTGGAGTCCTTCTGGGACAGCTAGTGCTACATTGCTCGCTGCATCCAGACTCTCCATGTATGGGCGCAGAGGCTTCCGTAAGCGCAACCGGCATGGGACCTCCTCATAAAGGATGTCATGCAGACAGACGGTGGTTAGGCTGAGGAGCTTTCTGATGCAGTCTTCCACAGATGTTATACAGTACAATACAACACAATACAATATCTTTTATTGTCATTGTACAAGTACAACGAGATTAAGAATGTCACTTCCCCATCGATGCTATAAAGTATATAAATAAATCATGGTGAAAACTAAAACAACAAAAGGGGGGGGGGAAAGAAAGAAGGGGAAACAAGGTAAAGTGCAAAAAAAGGTTCATGCAGGGGTCAGTTGTGCCAGATAGTTGTGCCGTAGTTATCACGACGGGCTTGGGGTGGTTGAATCCCAGAAAAAAATGGTAAATGACTCAGTGGGGTGCAGCGGATGCAGTCTGAGATGATCCTCATTGCTTCATGTAAGGGCACATCCAGTCTGCGAGGGTGTCCATACCGGTGCAGAGATCTGCAGGTGCATATGCTAGGGCCATTACCGAAGTTTTCAGGATGCTGAAGGATGCACCCCAGTTTGTGCTAGCAAGGTGCCTGACTAAGGATACTCCAGCACAAACTTTGCTCCTCAGCTTCATCAGATGGCCTATGTCGGTGAGGCTGCGATCTAGTTTGACGCCAAGGTATGTGGGGTTTGGGTCAAAGTTGAGAAGGTTGACTGAGTCTAGCTGCACCTTAAGACGGTAGTTCGCCAGTTTACCTCTAAGGTGAAATATTGATGACACTGCCGTCGTGGCAGATAGCTTCAGCCTCCAGTTTTCCAGGTACCCATGTTAGCAGAGAGCTTTTCTTCCACCTCCTTAACATGCATGACAGATATTGTGAGGGCTATGTCATCGGTGTACATGTACCGTTTGTTTGGCTGAGGTGGCTGGAAAGTCAGAAGTGTAGATGTTATACAGGGTTGGTGCAAGGACCGAACCCTGAGCGACACCATTCTTGAGTCTATGCGGTCGACTTCTTTGTCCGTAGCTAGTGCAGAGGACAAAGGATCTGGTGTACAGGAGCTCCATAATGAAGTCTGTCAGATGATTTGAGCTGAGCATTTTCTGGAGCTTCAAGTGAAGGCCATGGTGCCATACAATATCGTATGCAGCAGAGGTCTTGGAAAATAGCACCAGTCACTTGCTTGTGATTTTTGAAACTACATGTGAAACCACATGTAATTTTTTTCTATTACAAATCTCAAATTGTGGAGTACAGAGGCAAATAAATAAATGATGGGTCTGTCCCAAACATTATGGAGGGCACTGTGAATACGCAAACAACAAACGTTTTCAGAAAATTCATATTGCAACTTGCACCCTTTAGCCATAATGATTTGCTGAAAGAAAGTGTTTATGAATTACATGGATAATGCACAGTAGAATAATAAATAATTCTTTTAAAAATTCTGAAGGCATCAGTATTTCCTTTTGAGCCTGCTCTGCCAATCCATGATGTCATGACCGATCTTTCTCCGGTCCACCTTTTCACCCATGCTCATATTCGTAGTTAATTAATATCAATTAGTTGATACTTAAATGCACAAAGAAAGCATTGTTAGTGTATAGTACACTCTTCTGGAGTATAGTGCAACAAGAAATGATATAACTGATTTATTATAACTCGGCTCTTGCAAAACTGATTTAATAGAAGGCATCCTTTTTTAAATTACATGTTACCATACAAAAAGTAAATATTTGCTTATGGAGGTTTGTGCTGTAAAGGCTATGCAGAATATCTTTGTTGAGCAAGTGACCGTCCTTGATAGAAAACAGTCATTTGCAAACCAGCTGATGGCAATTGTCACAGTTGAAAATTGCATCCACTTCATGGACTAGGGTATTACTTAGCCGACTGATAGGCAGAGAGAGTTCTTTGATTTTGCATTAGAAGATTCTAAGAAACTAACAATATGTAGGAATTAATGCAAAGACACAGAACTAAGAGCCCTTGATGTTTGAGAATGACAGATATATAATTGATGTCTCCAGCTCTAATCAGCTGAGCCATGACAAGCATTACATAATGTTTAATTATGAAGCCATTTACTTTCGAAGAATATTAATTTGGGTGACAGAATACCTGTTTCATCAGTACAAATCTCTCTGATTTCCTATTTTTCTTTTGGCTAGTATAAAAATTATTAAAGTATTGATTACTTTTTTAAATGAATCCACTGTGAAATCTATATTTTCTTCAGCTTCTGATTAACTTCACAAGGCATCCCACAAATTTAGTCCACCTGAAAGTAATTTTTTAGTAAATATGTCGCGGTTACATTGTGGCAGTAAGAGACTGTTTGTATATAGTTGTGATTTATATTTTCAATGACGTGGTTTGTGTTTAGTTTTCCAACAAAGTGGTTGCTGAAGTGGCTTGTGACATGCTGAAGCTGTTAGTTACACACATGGAAAAGCTTAAGAAGTATGAGTCGCAGCTCCCCAAAAAGGTTGCTGAGGTAAATTGCTTTCGTTCAAAGTAGTTTGAGTGTGAAAATCAAATTATTATTTTCTGCTATTGAAATTGATAAAAATGTGTGTTAAACAAATGTATTTTGTGTGCTTTAATAGAACTGAACAATATTTTTCAACACAGATTCTCGTTGCCACGATTGCATTTCTCCTGCCCAGTGCAGAACACTCATTTGTTGATGCAGATAAAAGGGTGAGCATTTGGTTCTATGTTACTCCTTTTCATTGGCATAACAACATGGCAACACGACAACGAAACTAATGCAGAGCACTGCATTCCAACCGTTTTGTTCCCCAGCCCCGCACAGCCCCATTTTGCCTTCTCCCTAAAATTCACAAACAGAACTGTCCTGTCCTCCATCCTATCCCCCCCTGGTCAAATCCCTCCCCACCTACGTCCAAGACACGTCACATGTTCTCCATCTCCTCAATAACGTGTGGTTTCTACGCCCCCACTCCCTCATCTTCATCATGTATGTCCAGTCACTCTACACCTCCATCCCCCACAAGGATGGTCTTGAAGCCCTCCGTTTCTTCCTCGACCATTGAACCAGCCAATCTCCATCTACTAACACTCTCCTCCGCCTAGCAGAGCTGGTTCGTACCTTCAACAACCTCTCCTTTGACTCCTCCCACTTCCTCCAAACCCGAGGCGTAGCTATGGGCACTCGCATGGGCCCTAGCTATGCCTGCCTCTTTGTCGGGTACGTCGAACAATCCCTGTTCCAGGCGTACACTGGCCCCATCCCCAAACTCTACCTCCGCTACATTGACGACTGCATTGGTGCTACCTCTTGTACCCATGCAGAACTCACTGACTTCATAAATTTCACCACTAATATTCATCCTGCTCTTAAATACACTTGAACCATCTCCGACATCTCCCTACCGTTTCTGGATCTCACTATCTCCATCACAGGAGACAGACTAATGACCGGCATCTACTACAAACCTAATGACTCCCGCAGCTATCTTGACTACACTTCTTCCCACCCAGTTTCCTGTAAAAACTCTATCCTCTACTCCAAATTCCTCCCTGTACACCGCATCTCCGCCCAGGATGAGATGTTTCATACTAGGGAATCAGAGATATCCTTATACTTTAGGAAACGGGGGTTCCCCTCTTCCATTATAGATGAGGCTCTCACTGGGGTCTCCTCTATATCCCGCAGCTCCGCTCTTGCTCTCCCTCTCCCCAATCGTAACAAGAATAGAGTCTCCCTTGTCCTCACCTTCCACTCCATCAGCCAGCGAATACAACAAATTACCCTCCAACATTTCCGTCACCTCCAACGGAATCCCACTACTGGCCACATCTTCCCATCTCCTCACCTTTCTGCTTTTCGCAGAGACTGTTCCCTCCATATCTCCCTGGTCCACTCGTCCCTTCGAACCCAAACCACCCCCTCCCTAGGTACTTTCCCCTGCAACTGCAGGAGATGCAACACCTGTCCTTTTACCTCTCCCCTCGACTCCATCCAAGGACCCAAACAGTCTTTCCACATGAGGCAGAGATTCACCTGCACCTCCTCCAACCTCATCTATTGTATCCGCTGCTCCAGATGTCAACTTCTCTACATCGGCGAGACCAAACGCAGGCTCGGCGATCGTTTCGCTCAACACCTTCGCTCAGTCCGCCTTAACCAACCTGATCTCCCGGTGGCTCAGCACTTCAACCCCTCCCACTCCCAGTCTGACCTTTCCGTCATGAGCCTCCTCCATTATCATAGTGAGGCCCAGCGCAAATTGGAGGAACAGCATCTCATATTTCGCTTGGGCAGTTTACACCCCAGCGATATGAACATTGACTTCTCTAACTTCAGATAGTTCCTCTGTCCCTCTCTTTCCCCTTTTTCTTCCTAGTACTCCCACTGTCTTCCTGTCTCCTACTACATCCTATCTTTGTCCCTCCCCCTCCCCGACATCAGTCTGAAGAAGGGTCTCGACCCGAAACGTCACCCATTCCGTCTCTCCTGAGATGCTGCCTGACCTGCTGAGTTACTCCAGCATTTTGTGTCTACCTTTGATTTGAACCAGCATCTGCAGTTATATTCCTATTGCATTGTATTTCTTTCCCTTCTAGTTAATAGTATCTCTACTGCTTTGTCTCTTGGATTGGTGTATGGCAATGTCAGTTGATGCCTTGTTGGAACCCATTAGCGCAACTTTGATGGAAGACCAATTAGCACGTCGAGCACCATTGTTAGACTATATCTACAGGGTATGTATGTCTTTGTCTAATCATTTAAAACTGGTAAAGACTCGAGGACGTAACATTGAGGTGAGAAAGGCAAAGTTTAAAGAAGTTGTGCGTGGCAAGTTTTTTTACACAGTGGTGGGTGCCTGGAATGCTCAGCAGAGCAGGCACATGGATATGTAGGGAATTAAGGGATATGTAGGGAATTAAGGGATATGTATCATTTGTAGGAAAAATAGATTGGATTAACTTAGCTTCATGTTCGGCATGGACATTGTGGGCCAAAGGACCTGGTCTCATGCTGTACTGTTCTATATTTTCCGTTAACGTTCATTACCATAGGCCACTTAAGTCTACTATCAAATGTGAATTTATTTAATGGTGACATTTTCATTTGGCATACAATTATGTTGTAATAAATCATAATTTGGTCATCCATGTCACATTACTTTATTTGGAATGTCTTTACACTGGAGTAGGGTGGCATGGAACAGTGGCGAGTTGAAAGGGAGTAAAGTTGGAGGATGAAGATGTGTTGGGTGGAGGGATGATTAATTTAAATACAATACAGAATCATTACTAGCAAATAAGGCTGCACGGTGGCGCAGTGGTAGAGTTGCTGTCTTACAGCGCTTGCAGCACCGGAGACCCAGGTACCATCCCGACTGCAGGTGCTATCTGTACGGAGTTTGTAAGTTCTCCCCGTGATCCCGTGGGTTTTCTCCAAGATCTTCGGTTTCCTCCCACACTCCAAAGAAGTTCAAGTATGTAGGTAAATTGGCTTGGTAAATGTGAAAACTGTCCCTAGTATGTGTAAGAGAGTGTTAAGATGCGGGGATCGCTGGTCGGCGCGGACCCGGTGGGCCGAAGGGCATGTTAATGCGCTGTATCTCTGAACTAAACTAAAGTAACTTATTATTTAAAAAACTGAAGTCAATGGCAATTCTAATACTGTTGCAAAGCCTTGACAGAAGCGATTTCTATACTGTCGCAAAGCAACAGCCGCCTTTGTTGGATTCCATTAATATGTGCGTGCTAGATATTATAAATCACAGTGCATTTAATATTATTAACAAGTTAATCCATTAATCTAGCTCAATGAGTGAGGGACTTTTTCGAATATTTTTACCATTAGCAAGTCTATGAATTAATGTGTTTTTATTTAGCATAATATGATTGTCAAAAGTTTTATTTTACTCTCTCTGTTGATAACATTCACCTTTGCATACGATCACGCAAATTTTTGCTGCCATTTTAACTTTGTCAGCTTCCACAATGCAATAAAAATATACTGGCCTTTAAATGCCTTTCTATTCCAATTGCTCCCAAATTCTGTGGATTGTGTTGTTGCGCGTGAGCCTTGTCACAAACCTATCTTACGCATTTTGGACTAACTCATTGAAGAAAATACTTGCATTGCACTTAGCCCTTGCGCATGTTCACTTAATTGAAACATTGCGCAGGGCTTGCTTATTCTTGATAAATCGGATAAATGGCTCTCTTAACTATAGGTCTACCTCACTATTCACAACCCCACTAATTTCTATGCCATCTGCATACGTACTAATCATCCATCTCCATTCATGTCCAAGTCCTTTATAAATATCGCAAACAACAAACTTTTTTTTTGCAAAATCGTGACAAGAATTTACATACTTTGTAAATGCATCCTGGAGCAGGTTCTTCTCTTGTCTCAGCATGTCTAGGGCCAAGGAGACTTAATGAAGGGATGCCATCTAGAAGAATTCACAAGATTTAGCACCGTCTATATTTACAGGAGGGACTAAATTTAAAAGTTCCTGGTCCATGACTGGGCAATGAATTATCCAAGAGGAAATCATGTGGTTACGTATCAGACTATCTCCAAATCTACATGACAATCTTTTTCACTTTTTGCTCTGTGAGCAGTGATTTTTATTTGCGACCGTATGCTGTACCAGCACCTCGAAATAGTTGGAAACTGAATTTCAAATGTTTTACATATTTGAGGATTACAAAAAGATGGCTAAAGTTAAAAAATATAAAAGTGTATTAACTATATTAAACTGTCATGCCCATAAACAACTTAAGCACCTTATGGGCCGCAAACACCAAGAGCAAGGAAGGGTATGTGCACCGGCAAAAAAAAACCACTGGCTGTAATGCTTCTGAATATGCTGTTAATATTGTGAATATGTTAAATAGATTTAGTCTCTTTCTTTGCACTAGAAAGCCTGAACCCATTTAGAAAGGACAGTTATGGCTGTGAGAGGAGATTTTTATTCAATTAGCTTATCTAGATTCAAACCCAAAACCCAATGATGAAATGATACAATCAGCAAGACTCCAGTTAGTGATGCCACTAATATTTTACAATAATGGTTCATGCGGCTAGTTTTAAGTGGTTTATTATGTAAAATCGTTTCAATTTTTATTTTTTAATAAATTTTTAATCAAGGCTGGGTTCCAAAGAAATGTCCTCAAGGATTTTGGTATCAAAGTTTTGAAATTAACCTAATTCACATGTTCAACCTGAACCGTCACCTATTCCTTTTCTCCAGAAATGCTGAATGACCGACTGAGTCACTCCAGTTTTTGTAACTATCATCGGTTTAAACCAGCATCTGCAGTTCCTTCCAACACTGTTTGAAGTGCTAGTTTATGATTAATGGAAATGAAATTGGACCATGTAAATTTGGTCTGGCATTACAGTTGCTGTATTAAGAGTTCTCCATATCTTTATTTAATTGTGGATGAACCTTACATTGTTCACATGATTGTAAATACAGTGCCAGAGATGCTGTCTCAGCTGCGATTAGTCACTGTGCTTCAACTTCTAATTAGTTCCTGGAGGAGCAGAGCAACATGAGATTGACAGAGGAAAAAAAATGGTGCTGCCATTTCATTGTGCTGTTTGCTAAATGAGTTAACGGTAAACAGCAGTGTCAGAGAACTCAAACTTAAGCCCAGTGAATTAGATCATAACTGTGTTTGGGATTCATTGCACCCATCCGTTGCCTTTTGTTTTACAGGTATTACACTCCTGTGTTTATGGCTCTCACCACTACACCCAACAAAGTCAATACCTCCTGACTCTTGCTGATGTCTCCTCTACAGAATATGATCCATTTTTAACATTGGGAAATGTAAAAAATTCTGAACCAGCACCTTCATATGGCTCAAAGGATATGGGCAGCCTCCTTACTGTCACTGAAAGTAAGTGTTTCGCCTTTAGAATATCTCCTGCTGAACTGAACTTTTCAGAATATCTCCAATTGAAGCCGTTCTTTCTTAATAGTCATTGAATTTTAAATAAATTATTTTTTACAAATAAACACGTCCTGGGGATGCTAGTAACATTAATTCAAAAATGATGGTTTTGTGTTATTGGACTTAAACTCAAGGGAAGTTTATTTCCATTCGGTGTTTTTTTAATGCAAGAATTAACCTATTTAAAATAAATAGTTTAGCACTTTATTGTCACGTGTACCTAAGTACAGTGAAATTTTCTTTTGCATGCTGTTCAGTGACTATCCAACTATATATCAGGCACAATCATACCAAGTATAAGAGTGTAACATAGTAGACCGCACTGTCAGTCCGCAAGAGTCAACATGATTTTGGTGCCATCCTGTACCCTTCAAATCTGAAATTTAAAAAAGATGTAAGAGTCTTACATCGTTAGAATGCAATACTGATTGAAAAATCTTAACTGGAGTGTCCCTTTTTGTCTTCAGGGATTTTAAAGTTATGTTTAAAGGTTGCTATATGGTAAAACCACTCATTGTTATTAACTGCTTTCTGAAGATTTGAACGTATTTACAAATAAATCAAGTTGGTGTCAATATTTATTTGAATCACCTATTGATATTTTCAAGCTGCATCGGAACACCATTCAAATATGCAAATTGATGTAGCATATTCATGTGTTAATTTAAATAGGCATTTAATTGCCAATTAAATGTTCTTGGTTTTGGCCGAAATGAGATCAGCGAAAAGTTGAACATCAAAACTAGCACCGCTAAAATGTTATTTTAATTTTGAACAGTACAAGTTTGCAATAAAAATTATCAAACCTGTTGGGCTGTATATAGGCTGAATTTTGCTAAGAAATGCTAGAAGATTTTGAATTACTGCATAAGCTTGTGTAAACATAGAAGTTCCAAACTCTCTGATGGCTGTCAACTGGTGATTATACAACTGCACCCTTGACTTCCCCTGGACTCCAACAATGGACCATGCATTTATAGCAGTTCTCTACCATTTGCAGTGAGGAATGTACTCTCAGAACCCGTACAGGATTAGATTGTGGCACAGATAATTTTCTGTTCATTTCAGTGATGGGAAATGGGTACCAAACATTGAGATAAATATGTGTTTATAGTTTCTCTTATACATTTATATTTCATTGTGTTCGAGCTTGAGTTTTATATTTATCATGATTTCTTAATGTTAAGTTGCTTAATTTTAAAACATTTCTGTTTGTCCGAAACATTTGACTTTTGACAGTATTAACACTCACTCACCAGGCTCACTCACCTGTAGATTTTTTTGTTATGTTTTGTTAAAGTGGCTGTCGGCTAAATTGGTAGTCAGCCTGTTCTGCCCTGTGACAGGATTTACTGCTATGGATCCAACATTGCTTCATCTAGTAAGCTCCTGGGCCATATAAATATGTTCAGTGAAAGCTTAGTCTGGAGGTCAATGGTGAGTGCTGGCAGTTACCGCTGATTACAAAATTAGTATCATTTGTGATGTTGTGCACTTTAATTATGGAATTTAGCTTAGGTTAGAGATGGAAACAGGCCCTTCAGCCCACCAGATGGTCCACGGTAACCATATTCACACTAGTTTTCCCTACAAACTAAGGGGTAATTTAAAAAGTTAGCTGATGAGGATTTTACCTGGATCCATTTGTAAAAGTGGTCTGGATCATGGAGTCTGGGTATCACATTACAAGTGAGGTGGCCAGAAGGTCTTAACCTTTGTAGTTTGGCTCAATGCCACTGTTCTGGAATGGCCCATATTGCAGGGTGGGAGGTAGTGCAAGAGAATATATATGAAGGGTTGGCCAGATACATTCCAATGATACGATTTATGAAATACAGATGTAATCCAGTGAGGCTAGGAAGAGAGAAAAATAACTGTCTTTTCCTTGTTAAGTAGAATGCATTGTTTAAAATATTTTAATATTCTTTATTGTTTGTTACAGACAAGAAGAGAAGAAGTTTGGAGTTGATCCCTCTTACAGCGCGTATGGTAATGACACATCTGATCAACCATTTGGGTCACTATCCACTTACAGGAGGTCCTGCCATACTTCATAGCCTCATCAGTGAGAACCACGACAACCCATACGTTGAATCATCAGACCTATCTTCTGAGGTGTTCAAAAGCCCAAATTTGCAACTTTTTGTACTGAATGACAGCACCCTAATATCCTACCTTCAAATTCCTGCTGAAAAAGGAATGTTAGAAAGGACGTCTGGTAGTGAGCCAAGCCTTCCTGCATCCGATGTTAGGGTAATTGTGCGTGATATCTCCGGAAGGTATTCTTGGGATGGTCGGATCCTATATTGTCCGTTCAGCAATCCAATGTCCTGCTCTAAAGACTGTAGGACGTCCCCATCTACGAATATTAAGTTTGTGGTTGATGGTCAGTCTGACGTGCAGAATCCTGGCTGCAGTACTCGTCAAACGGAACAAGATGATCTTGATGGGCTGCTTGAAAACTTGGTCAACACCAGTCCAGAATGCTTGCCACATCCATGGCTGGGACTCAGTGAGCCAGCACCACCACCCGTTGGAATGAACCATGATCAAGAAAGGAACGTAATGGATGCCATAATGACGCAGAGCAATCAGGAGGAGGAATGCATTAAGAGGTGGACTAAGGATCATTGTATGAGTATGGCCAGTCAAAAAGAATCTACTCACCGTGAACCTCAGGCACCCTTTTACTACTGTAGACTGTTTCTTAATGACATGGGAATGAATTCTTGGGACCGAAGGTAAGCCATAATACTTTTGAAAAGTCTTGAAATTCAGTGTGTCACCCAGTAGAAATCTTTGGAGGCACATGATGCAGTATATCTGTCAGTTTTTCCAACCTCAAATACACTCCAGTAGTCAGTGAACATAGACAAATAGATTCAATAAAAAGCAGGAGGAAGCACTTTTTCAATGAACAGTGAAAGGCATGGATAGAGTGGATGTGGAGAGGATGTTTCCACTAGTGGGAGAGTGTAGGACTAGAGGTCATAGGCTCAGAATTCAAGGATGTTCTTTTAAGAAGGAGATGAGGAGGAATTTCTTTAGTCAGAGGGTGTTAAATCTGGAATTCATTGCCACAGGAGGGTACAGGGCCTGTCCCACTTTAGGCGATTTTAAGGCGACTGCCGGCGACTAGGCTGTCGCCGACAGTTCGCCGGGTGTCGCGGGCATGATCGTGAGGAGTCTTCTAAAAATTGTAGTGGATCTCAGCGGGTCGCTGAGAAATCATCAGGAGTAAAATTTCTCGGCGACAGCTGGCTTGTCGCCAGGTATCGTTGCTTATTGCGGGCGCTGTCGCCTGCTGTCCCCAGGTTTGCTTGGTTCTCATTGATGCATTTAGAAGCACATTATATTAAAATAAATAAAGTCATTTCAAAATACCATAAAATGCTTGTGTTTAACCAATTTATTTACCGTCAGGACATTTGACAGGTAGATTGGAGGCGACAGTTTGACGGTCAGGTAAGCGTGGGAATTTTGCAATGTTTATGGCCATCAGCCATTACATTTAAAGTGGGCTCCCAACCCAGATATGCAACCCAGAAACCAGATATGCATCTCCCGTACATTTTCAAAGAATGCCCACACACTTTTCACAAAAATCCACTTAACCACTTTAAAAAAAAAATTTTTTAATACTGCTATTAATAAACTGGAAGATGTTTCCAAAGACGCTGTAATCTCGACCTGACTCGGCATTGTCGTCGGGTAAAAGAAAATTTTGGCGATCTGCTACAACTTTGACAGTCGCCGGCAGTTGCCTTAAAATTGTCTAAAGAGGGACAGGCCCTTAAATTCATGGATATATTTAAGGCAGAGATGGATAGATCCTTGATTAGTATGGGTCAGGGGTTATGGGGAGAAGGCTGGAGAATGGGGTTAGGAGAAAAAGATAGATCAGCTATGATTGAATGGCGGAGTAGATTTGATGGGCCGAATGGCCTAATTCTGCTCCTATTACTTGGACATGAAAAAAAGAGGAAATTAAAACAAGTCTCTGCAATGATTATTAGTTCAATGCATGACTTTGAAAGTTTGGCATTGATCCTGTGGCAGGTCAATAAACAGGTCGATAAACAGATATAAAATTTTGAATTTTATGGTAATGATGCGCTAAACTATTTTTGGGCAATTCAAATGAATAATATTGAAGAACTAATAATGAATAAGCAACTTTGCTGTAATAGAAAACTCTGAAGTTAAAAATATAATGATATTTAGTTTTGAATACCTTTTAATTCTTCTGTCTTTTAGATGCGCAAGCTCAAAGGTGCATGATAAAAGAACATTTTAATGAGATTATGAAATTAAAATAAGAAGGGTACAACAGAGAAAAGAGTAAAAAGTTTGCAATGGGAATCAAACTTAGAAAAGGAAACGAGTTCCAAGTTAGTAAGAAAATTATCAAATTTCATAGAAGCAAGGCATTATACTGGCATAAAACTCTGACTACGCATTCTAAATTTGTTTAGTTGAAAGTTGATTTGATTTTGAAACAGTATTAAACATGATAAATAATCCCAGTCCAATTTATTCATTTAAGGTGTATACAAGACAAAACCAAAGCAACAAGTGTATATTCAGTAGTCTTTTTCTTATTTCATGGCATTTTTTTCCCACAGATCCTTTGAAATCTCCTGTATCTTTAAAGTTAATTGAAAAAATAATAATTTCAGCAACAATCTGTGTCCATCTAGGCACACCCCCTACTTGGAGATCAAGACTTTCAAATGGAGATGTTACAGATAGATAATTTGCTGAATTAATACAGTCTAGTGAAATATGTAATTTTCCTACTTGCATATTTAAACCTTTTATTTTGACACTGAGAATATATGTTGGTGACAAAAATGGCACTTGGAAAATATTTCCCAAAAGCAATTTAAGAGATCATTTTGCCTGAAAAATTTAATCAGAGGGCATGTTACAGAGATAAATCCTGTACCATTTTAGGACAGTGATTATGATAAGGAAGCACTGAGCCAAATTTTGACAGAAACATGGCAGCAGGAATCATGTTGTGCAGTCAGGAGGAGTTCGTATAGCGATTTAGAAAAATATATACACATGGGCCGAATTTGATTAATTTATTTCATCCTCTGTTCACTGTTCATTACTTAATGCTTCCCCTTGGTGCAATATTTCCTCCTGACTACATAACCGCATCATCAATGAGATTACTTATTCTCGTCTTCAAACTCAATCAATTCCCTACCCATATCAATAGGTTGCCTCCATTTCCATTTTGGTCTACATTCTCTTATTGAATGTTTCCTGTAAATTCATGTAATTAACATCCTAATATACTCGTTATCCTCTGTGTCAGAGTCACCCTGAAAAACATGCTTACCCTTTACAAATCTATGCTGACTCTTTCCATTTGGTTTATGTGTGTAAGTGGTTAATTACTCTACTTAACAAAAGGTGCCAGTATCATTTCCACAATTGACATTAGGCATGTACAATTATAATTTCCTAGTTAATCTCTCCTGCTTTCTTAATGAAAGGGAATTGGAAATTTTCCAGTCTTTGGAATATCACGTTTCGAGCATTTGTAATTTCCTAATCTGCATTTACTTTAATACCTTTGTGGGTGAAATAATGAAATCCTAAAGGAAGGTCTACTTTTGGTCTCATTATTTTCACCACTAATTTTGTTTAACATATTTATTCCAGTAAGTGCATCTCTTCAACTTAATTGTCATTTTTGTTGTATCTCCAATACTTTATCCTTAGCCTGTAAAATGAAAACTGAAATTAGATTAGCAAACCTATAATTTCCTGATCTTTTTTCCTCCCATTGCAACATCATCCACCTCTGTCTTTAAATAATCCAGATTGCTTTTAGTTATTCTTTTTCTCTAAATGTGAAAGCCTCTTGTATTGTACACAATATCCCTCTTTTTTTTAAAAGATTGTAATTATTTCAACATTTTTGCATGAACATCATTATCAGCAATAGTATTTATTGCCTATCCAATTGCTAGATCATTTTGGATGGCAGTGAAGAATCAACTATTCCTGTGGATCTGGGATCTTGGGCAAAAAGTATTAGGTTTATCTTCCTTGAAGAACATTAGTGAATGAGATAGATTTTAAGGCAATTCATTAGTTTTGTGTTGTTACTAATTACTTTTTTATTGCATAATAATCCAGATTTTAAAAACCCCACCTGTCAAGGATGGATATGTATCTATATCTCGGATAAATACTGGACTTTTGATGCTATGCTCCATCTTGAATCCCTTTCATGTTTCTCTTTGCTGTTCTTTGTCTCTGTATCCTCAAATTCCCCAAATGACTCTATTTTATTGAAATGTAATGTCTCACTTCTCATGTTAACCGGGGTTATTTACACACTCTAGCTCTTTCTGATCTTCCGATCTCATGTTCCACCAAAACATCTCACAATGCACTCACAATATCACTTCATAATTGCATTGTCAAAATCTTTTAATGATGCATGGTCCACTTTTTTGCCTCGCCAACTTGATATCAAATTCAGTCTCGTTGTGATCACTGTTTGGTCTAAGACCTGCTTTTCCATTTGGTTATTGTTTATCCAGGCAAAATAATCATTAAATCTAAGATGGGCACTGTATGTTAGCTCACAAAGTCGTTTGTCTATTGAATAGCTTTACTCTTTTGTGCACCTGCACAATCAAATTTTTTGGGAAATTAATTACAACTGAAAAACGATGACCTAAACAATTGTTTTATCTTAAATACATGGAGGGCTCAAACATACACACACTGTGGTGTCTTATAGCATATAACTGAGGAGATGCAAGGAAATGCAGATGCTTGTTTAAAAAAAATGGGATTCTATCCTAATTCCCCCCCCCCCCCCCCCCCCCCCCCGTCCGACCTACATCCAAGATAGCTTGATCCTCATTTTCAACTTTTAATTCCTAGTCCCATATTGCCTCATCTGTACCATGGACAATCATACACCTGCATCCTTCACCAGCAAATTCTCAAGGCCCTCCTGTTCTTCCTTGTACGGAGGACCAATCAGTTTCCCTCTACTCCGCCTGATGGAACTTGTCCTGACCCTCAACAACTTTTGCAGACCAAAGAAGGGTCCCAACCGGAAACGTCGGGTTCTCCGGAGATGCTGTCTGATCCATTAAGATACCACAGGTCTGGTGACCTTTCCAGGCTTTCTGTTTGTTGGAGTGGTTGATGCCACCTGAAGGTCACTTCTGCCAAACGACTTTTAATTTGTGGAGCAGAAGGCCTCTGAGAGGAATCCCTGACCAGTTTTCTTCTTGAAGTTAGAGAATTGAGCAACACTAATGGAAGTCATTTTCTCCAGTGTGACTGTGCTGACTTTTTTGATTGAGATCCATTTTCCTTTCCAAATCCTGTAAAGTTTCACATGTTTACCCAAACTCCTCGCATATATATTATGTATTTTGCTTCCAGCACAGTTATACCTCCCCTGGCTGAATGAAACAAAACTAATTCTGCCTCATCTAAAGTCCCTTATCCTGTGGTGTAAACCTTAGAAATACTTCTGCATCGCCTGAAACTTTCTCCCACATCCTCAGCACTAGAATCTTATTTATAAGTTAAATAAAAATTAAAAACTGATTTGTCTCGCATTATTATTGTCGGTTTGCTCTTGTACTTTGTTTCTAAGGCAGAAATTAAAAATAAATATTCCTTCATTGTTTCTTTCATTGCAAAGGCTTACACTTGTAGCTAAGTTTCTTTGTGTGTCTCCCTCTCCCTTATTATCTGTAGTATTTTTCTTCACCATTCCTTCATGTTTTACTTAAATTATTTTCTATCTGAATCTGTTCTGAATCTCCTCACTATTTGTACTGTCCTAGGATGATTTAAAACCATTTCATTGTTCACATTTTTTGCTCCAAACAGAATCTTGTTGTATAGGTAGTGCAAAGAAATCTTTTTAGCTACTGTTATAGTAAAAGTACTGATAGTAAAAGCTTCTTTGGGTATGTGAGGAGGAAAAAAATAGTTAAGACAAATGTGGGTCCTTTGAAGACAGAAGCAGGTGAATTTATTATGGGGAACAAGGAAATGGCAGATGAGTTGAACAGGTACTTTGGATCTAGAAACATAGAAACATAGAAAATAGGTGCAGGAGGAGGTCATTTGGCCCTTCAAGCCTGCACCGCCATACATTGTGATCATGGCTGATCATTTACAATCAGTAACCTGTGCCTGCCTTCTCCCCACATCCCTTGATTCCATTAGCCCCTAGAGCTCTATCTAACTCTCTTTTAAATTCATCCAGTGAATTGGCCTCCACTGCTTTCTGTGGCAGAGAATTCCACAAATTCACAACTCTCTGGGTGAAAATGTTTCTTCTCACCTCAATTTTAAATGGCCTCCCCATTATTCTTAGTATTTGGCCCCTGGTTCTGAACTCCCCCAACATTGGGAACATTTTTCCTGCATCTAGTTTGTCTAGTCATTTTATAATTTTATATGTCTCTATAAGATCCCCTCTCATCCTTCTAAACTCCAATGAATACAAGCCTAGTCTTTCCAATCTTTCCTCATATGACAGTCCCTCTATCCCGGGGATTAACCTCGTGAACCTACGCTGCACTACCTCAATAGCAAGGACGTCCTTCCTCAAATTAGGAGACCAAAACTGCACACAATACTCCAAATGTGATCTCACCAGGGCCCTATAATACTTCTCTAAGAAAGACACAAACAATCTCCCAGATGTACTAGTGGCCAGAGGTTCTAGGGTGATGGAGGAACTGAAGGAAATTCACATTAGGCAGGAAATGGTGTTGGGTAGACTGATGGGACTGAAGGCCGATAAATCCCCAGGGCCTGATGGTCTGCATCCCAGTGTACTTAAGGAATTGGCTATAGAAATCATTGACGCATTGGTGATAATTTTCCAATGTTCTGTACATTTAGAATTAGTTCCTGTGGATTGGAGGGTAGCTAATGTTATCCCACTTTTTAAGAAAGGAGGGAGAGAGAAAACAGGAAATTGACATTGATGGAGGTAATGATGCTGGAGTCAATTATAAAAGAAGAAATAGCGGAACATTTGGATAGCATTAACAGGATCGATCTGAGTCAGAATGGATTTACGAAGGGGAAATCATGCTTGACTAATCTTCTGGAATTTTTAGAGGATGTAACTAGGAAAATGGACAAGGGAGAGCCAGTGGATGTAGTGTACCTGGACTTTCAGAAAGCCTTTGATAAGGTCCCACATAGGAGATTAGTGGGTAAAATTAGAGCACATGGTATTGGGGGTGGGGAACTGACATGGATAGAAAATTGGATGGCAGACAGGAAACAAAGAGTAAGGATTAATGGGTCCCTATCAGAATGGCAGGCAGTGAGTTGTGGGGTACTGCAAGGCGAGGTGCTGGGACCGCAGCTATTTGCAATGTACATTAATGACCTAGATGAAGGGATTAAAAGTGACATTAGCAAATTTGCAGATGACATAAAGCTGGGTGGCAGTGTGAGCTGTGAGGAGGATGCTATGAGGATACAGGGTGACTTGGACAGGTTGTGTGAGTGGGCAGATGCATGGCAGATGCAGTTTAATGTGGATAAATGTGAGGTTATCCACTTTGGTGGCAAGAACAGGAAGGCAGATTATTATCTGAATGGTGTCAAATTAGGAAAAGGGGAAGTATAACGAGATCTGGGTGTCCTTGTTGATCAGTCACTGAAAGTAAGCATGCAGGTACAGCAGGCAGTGAAGAAAGCTAATGGCTTGTTGGTCTTCATAACAAGAGTTGAGTTTAGGAGCAAAGAGGTCCTTCTGCAGTTGTACAGGGCCCTAGTGAGACAACACCTGGAGTATTGTGTGCAGTTTTGGTCTCCAAATTTGAGGAAGGACATTCTTGCTATTGAGGGTGTGCAGGGTAGGTTCACAAGGTTAATTCCGGGATAGTGGGACTGTCGTATGTTGAAAGAATTGAGCGACTGGGCTTGTATAAGCTGGAATTTAAAAGGATGAGAGGGGATCTTATTGAAACATATAAGATTATTAAGGGATTGGACACGCTAGAGGCAGGAAACATGTTCCCGATGTTGGGGGAGTCCAGAACTAGGAGCCACAGTTTAAGAATAAGGGGTAGGCCATTTAGAACGGAGATGAGGAAAAACTTTTCCATTCAGAGTTGTGAATCTGTGGAATTCTCTGCCTCAGAAGGCAGTGGAGGCCAATTCTCTGGATGCTTTCAAGAGAGAGTTAGATAGAGCTGTTAAAGATAGCGGAATCAAGGCAGGAACGGGGTACTGATTGTGGATGATCAGCCATGATTACAGTGAATGGCGGTGGTGCCTCAAAGGGCCGAATGGCCTAATCCTGCACCTATTGTCTATTGTTCCCCAATGCATCTTCTTTTACAACTTTTTGTTCATGCTGTACATCACATGTTTACAATTTAACAACAATCCTGATGTGCATAGAGCTATTTTAAGACTGAATAATCCATCCCTTAGGATCTGTAGGGTACGTGCAGCATGGCACTGCTGACAACATTGTTGATGTGAATCCTCAGAAACGCTGCTGACGTGCACTTAAATTTTTTACACCTGCCTTTTGTTCGAACTGCTCTGCCCTATTTTCAACCCCTGGATAACATTTGGGTGGGGTTTATTCAGCGGGCAGTATTGCTGCCAACAATGAGTCCCTCCCCGAAGAACTCAGTTCATTTTCCGTGCGCTTTGAACAGAAGGGGGTGGAGGAACGTCCCCCTGCCCCGCCTCTCATGGGTGCGCCTGTGTCGACGGCTACTGTGGCAGACGTGAAATCAGCCTTCCTGAGAATTAATCCACAGAATGCAACTGGCCCAGATGCAGTCCCTGGCCGCCTTCTCGGGACCTGTGCAGATCCACTGGCAGCGGTATTCACAGACATCTTTATCCTCTCACTACTCCATTCTAAGGATCCCACCAGCTTCAACAAGAGCACTATCATCCCAAAGCTAAAGAAAAGTAAGGTAGCATGCCTTAATGACTGTCATTAAGTGGCTCTGACATCCACCATCTTGGAGTGCTTCAAGAGACTGGTGATGGAGTATTTTAACTCTACGTTCCAGCCAGCCTTAATCCACCGCAGTTGGCGAACCAATCCAACGGATCCACAGCAGATACCATCTCCCTGGCCTTAAATTCATCTCTGGAACATCTAGACAGCAAGGATTCCTAATTAGACTCTTATTTATTGACTACATCTCTGCCTTCAACACTATAATCCCATCCAAACTCATCTCCAAACTCCTTGATCTAGGAATTTGTACCCTCTCTGCCGCTGGATCCTTGACTTTCTAACCCACAGACCACAATTGGTGAGGTGACAACACATCCTCCGCATGGATAGGAAAGGTTTAGTGGGATATTGGGCCAAATGCGGGCAGGTGGATCTATTATAGATGTGTCATTTTGGTTGGTATGGCTAGTTGGGCTGAGGGACCTCTTCCCGAGCTGCATGACTCTGAATCTATGACAATAATTCTCATCACTGGTGCCCCACAAGGATGCGTTCTCAATCTCTTGCTATACACCATGTACACTCACCGCTATAGGGCCAAATACGGCACTAACTCTACAGGTTAGCAGATGGCATCACTGGGGTGGGTCAGATCACATACAATGACAGGACGGAGTACAGGAACGAGATAGAAAATAGGATGGATAGGACAATAACCTCTCCCTCAATGTCAGCAAGGTGAAGGAGCTAGTTATCAACTTCAGGAAGCATGGTGGAGTACATGTTCTAATCAGTATCAATGGTGCCGGTGGGAATGGTTATAAGCTTCAAGTTCTTTGGCATTAATATTACCAACGTCCTGTCGTGGTCCAACTACATTGATGTGACTGCCAAGAAGGCAGAAACAACATCTCTACTTCCTGCAGAGGCTCAGTGCTGGGACCCCAGTTATTTACAATATATATTAACGATTCAGACGAGGGAATTAAATGTGACATCTCCAAGTTTGCAGACGACACAAAGCTGGGTGACAGTGTGAGCTGCGAGGAGGATGCTATGAGGCTGCAGGGTGACTTGGATAGGTTGGGTGAGTGTGCAGTTGCATGGCAGATGCAGTATAATGTGGATAAACTTTGGTGGCAAGAACAAGAAGGCAGATTATTTTCTGAATGGTGTCAGATTAGGAAAAGGGGAGATGCAACGAGACCTGGATGTGCTTGTACATCAGTCACTGAAAGTAAGCATGCAGGTACAGCAGGTAGTGAAGAAAGCTAATGGCATGTTGGCCTTCATTGAGAGAGGATTTGAGTTTAGGAGCAAGGAGGTCCTACTGCAGTTGTACAGGGCCCTGGTGAGACCGCACCTGGAGTATTGTGTGCAATTGTTGGTAGCTTAATTTGAGGAAGGACATTATTGCTATTGAGCGAGTGCAGTGTTGGTTCACCAGGCTAATTCCCGGGATGGCCGGACTGACATATGATGAAAGAATGGGTCGACTGGGCTTGTATTCACTGGAATTTAGAAGGATGAGAGGAGATCTTAAAGAAACATATAAAATTCTTAAAGGATTGGACAGGCTAGTTGCAGGAAAAAATTTCCCGATGTTGGAGAAGTCCAGAACCAGGGGTCACAGTTTAAGAATAAGGGATAGGCCATTTAGGACTGAGATGGGGAAAAACTTTTTCACCCAGAGAGTTGTGAATCTGTGGAATTCTCTGCCACAGAAGGCAGTGGATGCCAATTCACTGGCTGTTTTCAAGAGGGAGTTAGATTTAGCTCTTGGGGCTAAAGGAATCAAGGGAGATGGGGAAAAAGCAGGAACGGGGTACTGATTTTAGATGATCATATTGAATGGGTGTGATGACTCGAAGGGCCGAATGGCTTACTCCTGCACCTATTTTTCTATGTTTCTATGCAAAATATGTCAGACTAGGGCTCATTCAGAATGCCGGCAGTCCCAGGCTGCATTGATGGCACACACACTCTGCAAGTGGCAGGAAATTCCGGATTTGCAAAACAAATGGCGAATCCTGAGGAAGGGTCTCGACCCGAATCGTCACCCATTCTTTCTCTCCAGAGATGCTGCCTGTCCCGCTGAGTTACTCCAACATTTTGTGTCTATCTGTGAATCCTGAATTAACTGGTCAAGTTACTGCAATTTCATTGCTGAACATTGCTGGACTCCTCATGGAGTTCACCAACAGAGCCGAACTTGCTGAATTCCTCGGTATTTAGAGTGCGGAAGATGCCCTCTGAATCTGTGCCAGTTTTGGCTGGCACAGGAACAGCAAGCACATTGATTTCAATGGAAAGGGACAGCTGTGTGGAAGAAAGGCAAATATGTAAATTATTATTTTTCAATTAATTGCATGTGGTGTAATTTGTTTAATTATTTAACTTAAGTTTTCTTATGTGGTTTAATTTTCTCCTTTTTTAAAAATTGATTGCTTCTGAGTGTTCTTTGGCATCTTTGATAGCTAGTCAAAGTGGGGTGTAGCTTTGTTAGCTGTCAAAACTGTTTCAGCATCTTGACACTTTGGACCAGGACTTCATCCACAAGTTAATATTGATGGGTCCTGAGAAGACCAGTCCATGTTTTTTCCATGCGCTTGGGGCAAGCCAAAACCTATTGTTCACTGGTGAAGATAGGGAACCCCACCTTTGAAGTGAGATGGAAAACTGTAACGTAAATAATGCAGAGGTTGTTTTCATTAATTTTTTTTTAATATGCTCGGACAATTTAGAAATGTTCATGTTTATATTAGCTCTCTCTCACTAAAGTAGCTTTGTGAAGGACTTGATTACAGACAAGAATTTAAAGATTGTACCACAATTTGTCGGCATGTTTCATATCGGGCAGAATTGATTCTACCACAAAACCTGCATCAATAATAGAAAGCTGCCCATTGAAACTTTTACATAATACACCCAAGTTGACTAAAAAATGATGTACACTACCGATTCCCAAAATCTCCAGCTGTTGGGAAACAGGCACGCCATCCTGTTCAAACCCCTATGTTTGAGGGAAATTGTATGATACGATACAATAGAACTTTATTTATCCCAGGAGGGAAATTGATCTGCCAACAGTCATAAAACACAAAATACACAAAACAGAAAACACATGAAACATGAAATTAAAGTGACGAGTGGAAAAGTTTGGGGGATGTGCAAAGATTGGGAATGGGATGGGGGGGGAGTCCGTCTCAGTCTACCCCATGACGGAAGAGGGAGGAGTTGTAAAGTTTTATAGCCACAAAGAAGGAGGATCTCCTGTGGCGTTCTGTCCTGCATCTGCAATTTGTGATTGCTATCATAAGCTTCAGAAATGAAGCTTGGAAAATGAAAAGACATTTGTTTCAGCAACGTGGATGTTGCTTTGCTCATTTAGTATGCAGCAAAATACATACCAGTATATCATATGCTCATCGAATTCAGGAATTAGTGTTAAGAAAGGAGTTTACTCATGTTGTCAAATTACTTTAGAGGTTTGATTGCCATTCAAAGTAACTGGTACATTTAGAACTCTCCTTCTCCAGTGTAAACGTGACAGGATAAATAAAATGTCTGCTACATTTTTTTAGCAAATTTATTGAAAATCCATTCGTATTTATATATAAATTCGTGTTTATTTTTAACTCTAAAAACCATTAGCAAGGGTGTGTGAAAAGTAAGCTTTTACATTTTTATTTCTTGTTTGACTCTTTTGCTTCTGAGTTCTTAACATCACACTTTTAAAAACAGATCAAAATCCCTCAATGTGTTATAATGTTAAAAGTCTGCTCTAAACACTGTTAATTTTGCTTCATCATAGTTTCCTCTAGCACAAACCAACCACAAATTGCAATCCTCCAGGCGTGGATTTTCCGCGTTTCCGAGGGTTTCCGCATTTTTAAAATCCATTTTCTGCACAAAAAGCACGATTTTTGGGGCACCTTGGCTGGGCAAGGCAGCCAATCTCGACCTCATCGTGACTTCCGCGGGCGATCGGTGGGATGAATTTGCAACCTGCGGCCAGGCTTGTGGAACTCCAACCCAGCTGGAGCCAGCACATCTATCCCCATAGCTGACTTCCTTGGCCGACTGGGTAAACCAGCAAAGCTCTGGAACCAAGAGTGCCAGAAAATCAGTGTAATGAGTAAATATTAAATTTAAGTGCAAGATTATATAACTAAATTAATTAAGACAGAGTTAAAATATAAAACACAGCAGACAAGCCAATTACCACCTTTTTGAGCTGATTATCAATTAATGTGCAAATTTACTTAAATGTTATTAATATACAGTGACATATTCACATTATTTTGTAATGTCCGTTTTTACTTTGAAATACACAAAAAGAGGCTTGAAACTGGTAATTTTGTGTGTACATTTTCAAAAATGTTCCAATTTTTTGACCCCCGCTGTACTCTCAAGCGCTCGGCTCTTTTCCTCTTTTTTTTTACCTCACTCACATGCCTGATGCTCCTTGTTCTGTCCATATTGTGCAACTTAATTCCAGGTAGGGCACTTCATTACAATAAACAAATCACCCTTTTATGTCTTTACACTGAAACTCTGAGAGCTATGTATAAATGTACTGCTTATGTGTTTTAACTATATTCTGCACAATTGGAAATCGGAACAGATTTTCAAATGTAATGTTTTAAATTAGGCAGGGCAGCGCAGTGGTGCTGCAGCGTCCTAGGTTCTATCCGGACCATGGGTTCTGTCTATGTAGAATTTCCGTGTTCTCTCCATAACCGCCTAGGTTTCTCACCGGAGCTCTGGTTTCCTTCCACATCCCTGGAAGATTAACTGGCTTTTGTAGATTGTTCTTGGCATTGGTAGAAAATAGAAGATGATGGGTGGGTGTTGAAGAATAGAATTGCTAGGAAATACCAAGGGGTTTGGGGGGGGGGGTCAGAGAGGTAGATAGGGAGGGGGAATGGAACTAGTCCGAATGGTCCAAGAACTGATATTGATACAGTGGGCTTAATGTGCTCCTTTAACATTGAGAAATGTTAGAAAATATGGGAAATGAAACCTATGTGAGGGAAATCTTGGGAATTGAGTTGTATTGTGTTAAATAATAACCTCATCACCAAGCTGACATAGGGTGCATTAGTTGAAGATTTAGCTGCGGTTCCACAGACTGATGTGTTAAGCTTTGCACACTACAGTAGAAGTGAGACATGAGGGCAGGAGAAAAATGGTTACACTTCACAAGGAGGATGGGTTTCGAACCCTATCGTTCGATGCACAATGGATTAACATTCCATTGCCTTAACCTCTAGACCACCTTGTCTGTTCTCCTACAGTTCACAAGGAGGGTGGGTTTCGAACCCTATCGTTGCGATGCAGATTGGATTAGCATTCCATTGCCTTAACCTCTAGACCACCTCGTCTCACAAGGAGGATGGGTTTCAAAGCCTGTTGTTCAATACACAATGGAGATGGGTTTCGAATCCTATCGTTCGATGCACAATGGAAACTTCTCCTTTGACTCCTCCCACACAACTTCTCATTTGACTCCTCCCACACAAGCCCTCCGTTGACTCCTCCCACACAACTTTGACTCCTCCCACTTCCTCCAAATCCAAGGCGTAGCAATAGGCACTCGCATAGGCCCTAGACATGCCTGCCTCTTTGTCGGGTACGTCGAACAATCCCTGTTCCGGGCGTTCACTGGCCCTATCCCCGAACTCTACCTCCGCTACATTGACGACTGCATTGGTGCTACCTCTTGTATCCATGCAGAACTCACTGACTTCATCAATTTCACCACTCATTTCCATCCTGCTCTTAAATATACGGACCATCTCCGACATCTCCTTACCGTTTCTGGATCTCACCATCTCCATCACAGGAGACAGACTAGTGACCGACATCTACTGCAAACCCACTGACTCCCACAGCTATCTTGACTACACTTCTTCCCACCCTGTTTCCTGTAAAAACTCTATTCCCTACTCCCAATTCCTCCGTCCATGCCGCATCTGCGCCCAGGATGAGGTGTTCCATACTAGGGCATCGGAGATGTCCTCATTCTTTAGGAAACGGGGGTTCCCCTCTTCCATTATAGATGAGGATCTCTCTAAGGTCCCCTCAATATCCTGCAGCTCCACTCTTGCTTCCCCTCCCCCCCATTCGTAACAAGGATAGAGTCCCCCTTGTCCTCACCTTCCACCCAATCAGCCATAGCAAACAACAAATTATCCTCCAACATTTCCGCCACTTCCAACGGGATCCCGCTACTGGCCACATCTTCCCATCTCCACCCCTTTCAACTTTCTGCAGAGACCGTTCCCTCTGAAACTCCCTGGTCCACTCGTCCCTTCCCACCCAAACCACCCCCCCCCAGGTACTTTCCCCTGCATCCGCAGGAGGTGCAACAACTGTTCCTTAACCGCCCCCCTCGACTCCATCCAAGGACCCAAACAGTCTTTCCAGGTGAGGCAGAGGTTCACCTGCACCTCCTCCAACCTCATCTATTGTATCCGCTGTTCCAGATGTCAACTGCTCTACATCAGCGAGACCAAGCACAGGCTCGGCGATCGTTTCGCTGAACACCTTCGCTCAGTCTGACTCAACAAACCTGATCTCCCGGTGGCTCAGCACTTCATCTCCCCCTCCCATTCCCAATCTGACCTTTCGGTCTTGGGCCTCCTCCATTGTCAGAGTGAGGCCCAGCGCAAATTGGAGGAACAGCACCTCATATTTCGCTTGGGCAGTTTACACCCCAGCGGTATGAACATTAACTTCTCTAACTTCAGATAGTTCCTCTGTCCCTCTCTTTCCCCTCCCCTTCCCAGTTCTCCTACTAGTCTTCCTGTCTCCAACTACATCCTATCTTTGTCCCGCCCCCTCCCCTGACATCAGTCTGAAGAAGGTCTCAACCCGAAACATCACCCATTCCTTCTCTCCCGAGATGCTGCCTGACCCGCTGACTTACTCCAGCATTTTGTGTCTACCTTCGAAGTGAGTCATGAAATTGGTTTGGAACCAGCTTGCTTATTTCTACTTTTTAATGGTCAATAGTGTGTTACTATCTCATGTGCAGATGCACAGTGAGATTCTTATTTTGCATGTAGTTCAGTAAAGCATTTCCATACCGAAGCACAATCCCTGATTAGCAAAGTGTACAGAAATAGACCACTGAGAGTGCGTGCAAGAGGTGCCAGGTTTTGGCGCCATTTTCAAAATAGAGTCCATGCTCTAGGTCGTGTGAGTGGTGCCCGGTCCAGGCGAGCCCCAGGCTATTGCAGGGTCTCAAACCATCATCTTCCTTGGACATCTGGATCGTCCAGTGAACCCTCGGTCCCTCTGCTCACCCGTCAACCTTTGTGCCCTGATGGGAGCCTGGTGCAGCTGACTTTAAGGGCGGGGACTGCCAACTGCCAGACGGCCAGACCCCAGTTCCCTCTCCTACCGGCCTTGCTCCTTGCATCCGTCATTACCGGCTCCCTTACAGCCTCTCTGGTCGCTGGTCTTTGTGCGACCTGCCTGGTCTCGTGTGTCCGGCCGTAAGGCCCACCGGATCTTATGCCTTCACGTTTGCATCACCAAATGTTTTGCCTTTTGCGTCTGCCGTGTTCATCCATAAACAATATTCCAAGGCCGCTAAGTATGCCTTTTAGTGTGAAGTAAACGATGGTGACAGGAATGAATGGTAGAAAGAGATTAATTTACAAATTATTGAAATTTCAGGCCTGTTTATTTATTTAATCTCTTCCAAAAAAAGTGTGCAATATTTTGAGCATTTTGTTTCCAGTTCTCCCTCATAAAATGTATTAAATGAGATGAAATTAAGGGATAAATTTCAGGTCTTTGCTTTAAGATTAGTGAATGCAATCATAGCACAACTGCAAGGTTAAATACAAGATAAATCTTTTCAGGGACTCCGCGTACCTGTAATCCAATCCTTGGCCATCTGTTGTTTTGTGTACAATATGTTCAGGTTCGTTTTTCCGCATGCCTCTGTTAATTGATTATTTTTTAAAAGTGACTTGCACTGCGTTGGAGGAAGTTAGTTATACAAGGAGTTTTATATTTATTTTTCAGGTAGTGGGTTCTTGGACAATGCTACCTTTTATTGCCTATACTGAAATGATAAGGCCATTGGCATATTTCTCAATTCTTTCTCCAAATAATTCCTGCTAGCACAGTCGAAGGATGTTTTAAATAAGGTCAGATCCCTTAACATAAGGCCATGTATTTTTGCCGTTGTTAATTTTTCTTCACAAACTGGTAGTTCACATTCCAGTATTAGGTGTTATTCGATAGCAACAATAACAGCAAACATTCACTTGGCATCTCCTAAAATAGCAAAGCATCTGAAAGCAATTAACAGGTGTAATATAGATTCAGAGGCAGACAAGCCAGAAACAATTCCTCAGGCCCAACTTGTCCATGCCAACCAAGATGCTCAATCTACGCTAGTACTACCCATCCACCTTTCCATATCCCTCAAAAGCTTAAACAGAAACAAACAAAAATGCAGTGAAAGAGTAAATGTTGAGAAAGTAAAAGAGGCAGAGAAACTTGGGAAGGCACTTCCAACACTTACGACTATGACACCCAAAACCATGCTGCTATTGAGCTAAATTTAAGAATAATCTAAATGGCAGAATTTAATAGTGCAAGTATTTCCAAGGATTGTAGAGTTAGAGGTAGTTACTAAGTTAGAAAAGGTTGACTAAGGAGAGATTTTAAAAAACAAGATGACCATTTTAAAATTAGAACATTGCTCCAGAGCTTGTGATAAGGGATGAATAACTCTGGGTTGGGGCAGACAGCAAAGCTTTGGATGATTTAGGTCTGTGTTACGTTCGAAGAGGTGCTGAAGGAACTATCGTGTATGAAGGTGGACAAATCTCCAGGGCCTGGTCAGATATATCCAAGGGCATTGTGGGAAACTAGAGAGAAAATTGCAGGAGCCCTGTTGAAATTACAAGTCGTCTTTAAATACAGGAGGGATGCAGGAAGACTGGAGAATGGCAAATATGCCTCTGTTCAAGAAGGCCTGCGGGAGAAATGCTGGAAACTTTAGGCCAGTGGTTTAACAACTGTAGTTGGAATGTTACTAGAGAGTATTCTGAGGGATAAGATATAGATGCATTTAGAGGGACAAGGGCTGATTAGGGATAATCAGCATAGTTTTGTACATGGGACGTCATGTCTCACAAATCTGAGTTTTTTGAAGACTTGACCAAAAAGGTCAATGAGGGGGGAGCTGTGGATGTTTATATGGATTTCAGCAAAACATTCGACATGGTTCTGCATGGTAGGCTGCTCTGGAAGGTGAGATCACATGGGATCCAAGGAGAGATAGCTGAATGGATGGAAAATTTGCTTTGCGGAAGGAAGTAGAGGGTGATGGTGGATGGTTGCTTCTCGGACTGGAGGCCCGTGACTATTGGTGTGTCTCAGGGTTCGGTGCTGGGCCCGTTACGTTTGTCATCTATATCAATGATTTGGATGAGAACATACACGGTAAGATTAGCAAGTGTGCTGATGATACAAAAGTGGGTGGTTTTGCAGATAGTGAAGGTGATCGTGAAAAATTGCAGCAGGGTCTTGATCGATTGGCCAGGTGGCCTGATGGATGGGTGATGGAATTTAATACAGAGAAATGAGAGGTGTTGCATTTTGGGAACTCTAACATGGGCATGACCAACACAATGAGTGGTAGGGCGCTGGGGAGTGTTGTAGGGCTGAGGGATCTAGGCGTGCAGGTGCATGGTTCCTTGAAGGTGGAGTCGCAGATAGATAGGTTGGTCAAAAAGGCTTTTAGCACATTGGCACATGAGTCAGAGTATTGTATAGAAGTTGGGAGGTCATGTTGCAGTTGTATAAGAGGTCATGTTACAGTTGTATTGGTGAGGCCGCATTTAGAGTATTATGTTCAGTTCTGTGCACCATGTATAGGCTCGAAGGGGTGAATGGCCGACTCGTGCACCTATTTTTCTATGTTTCTATGAAAAATGTTGTCAAGCTAGAAGGGGTACAGAGAAGATTTACGAAGATGGTGCCAGGACTAGAGAGTCTGACCTATGGGGAGATGTTGAGTAGGGACTCTTTTCTTTGGAGCGCAGGAGGATGAGGGACAATCTTTATAGAGGTGTATAAAATCATGAGAGGAATGGATCAGGTAGATGTACAGAATCTCTTGCCCAGAGTAGGTGAATCGATGACCAGAAAACATAGGTTTAAGGTGAAGGGGAAAAGATTTAATAAAAATCTGAGAGGTAACTTTGTCACACTAAGGGTGGTGAGTGTGTGGAACAAGCTGCCAGAGGAGGTAGTTGAGACAGGGACTATCCCAACGTTGAAGAAACAGTTAGACAAGTAGATTGATAGGACAGGTTTGGAGGGATATGGACCAAATGCGGGCAGGTGCGACTAGTGTAGCTGGGACATGTTGGCCAGTGTGGACAAGTTGGGTCGAAGGGCCTGTTTCCACGCAGTATCACACGATAGCACAGTGACTCTGATGTGAAACATAAGGAGAGTTGAAGAAGCAAGATCGGCCAGGGAGACGTTGAAATATATTCTCGAGAAGGCAAAGGTGTGGATGAGGGTTTCAGTGGTAGACAAGCAGAAGCGGACAATGTTACGGAGGGAGAATTAGGCAGCCTTATGGAGAGTCACCTTCAGTGCTAAGCAACTAAAAGTCTCGTTCAATTTCAAATGGTTGCCAGGGTGAGGATTTGTAGTCGGTGATTAGGAAATGGAGTTTGCAGCTGGGCTTGAAAAATAATGACTTTGGTCTTCCCAATAATTTATTGGAGAAAATTGCAAACTCTTATTCATCACTCTTGGCAACATGGAAATACCAGAGGCAAATGTAAATACAAACCCTTAAAACTGATGCGTAAAAATTAATTTCACCACATGTGCTGTTTAATTCAGCACCAGGCAATAGATCAGAAAACTAGCTTTATAATTTAGTTAATACATTTTTTGAACCAGATTATAATCTGTACTACAAAAACAAAATCATCGAGTTTACTGCAAGTGGTTACAGCCATGTTTTCAATTAGTATGAATTGAAGCAGGAAGTATGTTCACAAATACAATGATAACTCATTGGAATAACTGAGCCTTGACAATTAACGAATAGCTGCCAATGCAGAGAATTAGTACTTCACTTGGCCTTGTGTACTGTTCATGGGTTTCTGTTCATGACTGCTGTCGCTTGACCGGTTAAAATTGTCCTCTGCAGAGGATAATATGCAGCCTTACAGGGCGGTACAGCGGCGCAGCAGTAGAGTTGCAGCCTTACAGCGCCAAAGACCCGAGTTTGATCCTGACTAAGGGCGCTGTTTGTCCGGAGTTTGTATGTTCTCTCTGTGACCACTTGGGTTTTCTCCAGGTGCTCCAGTTTCCTCCCACATTCCAAAGATGTACAGGTTTGTAGGTTAATTGACTTCGGTAAAATGGTAAATTGTGTAGGATAGTGTTATTGTACGGGGTGATCACTGGACTCGGTGAGCCAAAGGGCCTGTTTCTACGCTGTATCTCTAAAGTCTTTCAATATCTTAAAGCTCAAAAGATATATTGTAGTGCAAATGTAATCTCTGCATTTATTTTATGATGACTGGTATGCCTGACTTGGACAATAACTATTGTGTTTCATTGTTTTATAATTGTTTAATTAATGAGGATTTTGATTTTCTTTCCATTTGGAAACAATTAAGCAAATAGGCTCATCAAGAATTTCAATTGGTATCAGTTGATAATCAGTTCTAATTTCAAGATATATGTAAAGTTTGAATTGAATGTCTTTGAATAGTAAAATAATATTAATTTCTAAAAATCATGCCGCAAGTTTACAACTTCATTAATTAAGACCTTTCAACAACGGTCAAGATTTTTTTAAACATTCTTAATGATCGCGTAAGATTTAAAAAAAATTGGATTCTAGATTACTTGAGTAACATCATTCGAAGATTTATTAACTCTCAATTTTGCTATTAACTGATGTCTTGGTTGAATCTTTTTGCTTTTGTGCTCATTAGCACATCGCTTTTTTTGCCTGTTATAATGAGCGGCTGGGAAAACTTCAGGTTTAGAAGCTGAGAGCTCTAGTTCAAGAGTTTCCGAATTAGCAACACTTTCAGAGATTTAAAAAGCACAAATATGAAACACAAAACATTAAAATCCAATTTCCCTTCTGATTTTGTCAACTTATTAAATAACATATTGTGAAAGACCAGACCTAATGACACCAGTTGTTCTTCAGGGATTCGAAGCACAAAATGCTAACAATTCACCAGAAGTCTCATACCGATGTACTATGTGAAAACAGAGAGGGGATGAAGATCCGGTTGTCAGGAAATAGATTCATCTGATTTCAAAATTAATTCCACGTTAATAGGATTCAGTTTTCATTGGAACAATGCACACAGTGATAGCTATTACCAATAAGCACACATTTGCAATACATAACTAACATAATCAGTTCTTCACAGATTTTGAGCTGAAAACCAACATTATCTGTTTAATCCTTTGCTTGGCCAAAATATCAACTCATGAAATTAGCTGACATTAAGTTGTAAGTTTTCGTTTTAACTCAACATGCAATCAAATCAGTCAAGTGGCGACGGTTACAAGATCACAAGATGGTTTCCTACAAAAGAGTTACCACTCAATTAATACAGATGTGTGCTAGAAAAATCATTGGCTATGCCCAGACCATAAGCCCTGAAATCCCATTTCTTAAATCTCTTGGCTTCTCTCCCTCTCTCTTGCTCATGCGTTTAGACTACCTAGCCAAAAGAAGCAGCAGCCAGTGCCCATTTATTTATAGCGTGATAGCTTGGATGCTGTCTATGTTTTCTGGATTCTTAAAATATTGTAAGGGTACGGAAATTCAAGCAAACATCTTTCACATCTGTTGCTTCATAGTTGCACGTGAATTTTGAATTGTTGGTGTGATTTTTGTTGGAGAAAATGAATTACTTTTTCATTCTTGCGTAAATTTGTCTCTTATTTCAAGGAATAGTTTCCATCTTCTGAAGAAAAACTCAAAGCTACTAAGGGAACTAAAATATTTGGATTCAAGGCAGTGGTAAGCATGTAGTCATAATTTTATGTGAACATTGTGAAGTTGTGTTGCCTGGCTTAGCCAGCACTTAAACCTGTTAGAGAAAATGGATATTTCTGAATGTTCCCGATTGAGTCATAGGGTCATATAGAACAAAACAAATCCCTCAGCCTACCATGTCCATGCTGTCCATTAAGTACCCATCTGTACTAATTCTATTTACAAGCACTTAGTCTGTAGTCATCTACACTTCGGCAATTCAAGTGCGCATTTAGATACTACTTAAATGTGAGAGTACCTGCTTCCACCAGTGCAATCCAGACTTTAGTAACCCTCCGGGTGAAAGTTCTTCTCCAGAGTCCCCATGAATCTCTCTAAACTTATGCCTTGAGTGATATTTTATTTTTCAACCCCCCCCCAAATAAAAAATTGAAATAATGGAAACATTTATAAACGGTAGCGCAGCGGTAGAGTTGCTGCTTTACAGCGAATGCAGCGCCGGAGACTCAGGTTCGATCCTGACTATGGGTGCTGCACTGTAAGGAGTTTGTACGTTCTCCCCGTGACCTGCGTGGGTTTTCTCCGAGATCTTCGGTTTCCTCCCACACTCCAAAGACGTACAGGTATGTAGGTTAATTGGCTGGGTAAATGTAAAAAAAAATAAAAAATTGTCCCTAGTGGGTGTAGGATAGTGTTAATGTACGGGGATCACTGGGCGGCACGGACTTGGAGGGCTGAAAAGGCCTGTTTCCGGCTGTATATATATGATATGATATGATATGATATGAAGAAAAGCATGTTAACTCAAGATAGCTATTAAGAAATTGAAACATTTAGAGTCATACGGCGTAGGAACAGATCTTTCGGCCCCAACTTGCTCAAGCCAACCAAGATGCCCCATCTACACTAGTTCCACCTGTCTGCATTGGCCCTTATCCCTCTAAACCTTTCATATGCATCAATTAAAGTTATTACATTGAAAGATATCATCTAATATTATAAACCTTGTCCCATTAAGCCATTCCTGTCCTTTGAAATGAATGGATATTGGTTCCTGTGCCAGTGAGATTCAGCAAGCTGATTTCTCAGTCAAAGTACTTGGTAATTCGTGCATGCTTGCATACTGTTCTTTTATTCCAATGTTGAGTCACAGTTTAAAAAATACTGGGCAAAGATGATCAAGTTCAGGATATCTTTTTCCTGTGAAAATTCCAAACTGGAACTGCCGGTGATTGTGATGTTTTTCTTCATACAGAAATGTCAAAAGATCTTAAGATTTAGATTTCATTTCTTTCAGTATAGCCATCACACATTTCTGCAAATTACAATTGATTTTGTTTCCAATAACAACATGTTTTTTAATGTGGTATAACCAAACAATAAATTTTGCCTAAGTGCTAATTGATGATCAAGGTGACTTCAGCAAATGCAAGTTGGCTTATTACAAATTGTCCATTCCTAAGATTTGTTTACTTTGAGTTACTTCATTTTTGATTACAACTCCTATTTTAATTCTGTGAATTTGATAATTGCAATATTTTCTGCTTTGAAAATGATGGGAAGGTGCTATTTAGCCTTTGCTGCTCTCTCTCTCTTCTTTCAATGCAATTCTATGTCCATATCTTGGTGCCATATCTTTTGTCTTAATACTCATATACTTTTCCTGCAGCTCTTCTGCCAATTTTACCACTCATTAACATTTATCTGTCTTTATTGTGTACATTTTTAACTATTTATGTGTGTCGGTACTTAATTCTTTGTCCTCTCCAATCCTTACATTAAACCTAATTATAATGTAGAATGTTCCAAAACAGTCTGATCTATCCTTCAATATTGTTAATACACCAGACATTAACTACAAAAATATTCCTGAGTCCACTTGAAGAAACAGCTTTCCTTTTGCACCATGCATTTCAGTTTTCAGATGAGGATCAAATCAAATGTAACATTTCTATATTAGTACATTTAAATTCCTCAACGTTAATATGCATAGAAACAAACTAATGAGTTAGAAGAATGTGTTGTTCATCATGATTTATTTATGTGATCATTTGACGCAAAACTGGTATAAATTTATATTTTTCAAGTCGGGAAACCCATAAGATTGCAGTGTTTTACATCATGGAAGGACAGGAAGACAAGTGCTCAATTCTTTCAAACACTGGAGGAAGCCAAGCCTATGAAAATTTTGTCTCTGGGCTAGGCTGGGAGGTATCGTATGTTTCTTCTTAAAATTTATTGGATAATCTTCATAACAGTACTATGTTATTTTGTTTCTGTTACTTCAGTGAATCTCTAAATTTGTGATGTATTGTGTAGAAATAGATTGACTCTTCAAAATAACTTTTGAAACATTTACATTTTTTGTTTAATTTATTGAAGTCCATCAAATATATAATGTAATTCATCCATTTTATAACTTCAATATCCAGACATATTATAGACAATAGACAATAGGTGCAGGAGGAGGCCATTCGGCCCTTCGAGCCAGCACCGCCATTCAATGTGATCATGGCTGATCATTCTTGTCCTTTTTTGTGTATGTGAGAATAATGTAATTGCTGGAAGCAAGGCTATAGCTACACTGTGGTACTAAATGCATGAGTCAAACACCTTACTAGAATAGCTCAGTCGGTCAGGCAGCATAACTAACCAACAACACCTCGTCTCCTCTTGTTTCTTCCACCTTTCCCCTTCCCCTACATACCTTCCCCTGGCCTCGCAATTCACCCCTCTCCTCTCCTTATCTCACAGCATATGTCTCCTTGTCCTCTCTGGCTTTTGTCCACCCATTTGCCAATTAACCACCTCCCCTCATCTGTATTCATCTATCACTTGCCGGGCTTTGTCCCGTTCCCCTCTCATTTCTAGCTTTCTCCCTCCCTCCCGACTACAATCAGAGTGAAGAAGGATCCCAACCCAAAACATCACCTGTACAGGTTCTCCAGCGATGCAGTCTGGCCTGCTGAGTTACACCAGCACTTTTTGCTCAAAATTCCAGCATCTGCAGTTCTGGTTCTGGTTCGAGTTGATTACTGCGCAAACACCTCAAAAGTGGTTATCTCGCGCAGTTCCTTGTGTTTACTTTGGTCTATCTCCTCGGTTTGGACCTAACTAATTTCATTCATGTTCATTAGTAGGTCCAGAGTTGGCATGGGGTGGGGAGAGAGGGGGTGGGAACTAATGGTGGTGATAAGATAGATAATATAGTCTAGCACTGACTTTAATGAAGTTTGCATCTTGGCTCTCTCCTGCTTCAAGTCAGGAACTCTAAACTTCTAGAGCCTGGAAACTGAATTCAGTAGAATTCATACATTTTTATATGAAACTTATTTGAAAATCAGATAGTTCAGGCAGATTTTTATTCTGGGTTCTCTGTGCATCTGATATGCAAACTCAAAGAGAATTGCAAGTATGTGTAATGAAGTGCCACTGTGCAAAGTATGCTATTTCCAGAATGCCCAGAAGAGCATCAGGATGCCACCTAGTCAAATGCAGATTATTGGAGCACGTGTGAAGCCTGCTTCTTTGTGACTTGGAGAGGGTCTAGATGAGCCCCTTCAGGGTGGGCCTTGGAGATTTGACTGGTGCAGGTCCATCTTCAGGTAAAATGTGTAGGAAGGATCTGCATATGCTGGTTTAAACCGAAGATAGACACTAAAAGCTAGAGTAGCCCAGCAGGTCAGACAGCATCTCTGGAGAAAATAAATAGGTGATGTTTCGGGTCGAGACCCTTCAGACTGAGAGTCAGAGTTCCCGTCCCAATGACTGAGTCTGAAGAAAGGTCTCGACCTGAAATGTCACCTATTCCTTTTCTCCAGAGATGCTGCCTGACCTGCTGAGTTACTCCTGCTTTTTGTGTCTATCCACCTTAAGGTAAACTTGGTTTCTCACCCATGTCCTTAGCACACGGTGGGGGAGGGGGGGGGGTGCAATTTACATTAACTAATTAACCCACCCACCAGCTCACCATTGGAAAGTGGGAGGTAAACAAAGCACCCAGGAATCCCATGCTGTCACAGAGAGGCTGTGCAAATTCCACGCAGAACCTACCAGAATTGAATTCTAGTTCCTCTGGCAGTGAAATAGCTGCACTTCCTGCAATACAACTGTGCTATCGTACACATGGCACAACATTTTACTGTGTTCACTTATTAATATGGATCTTGCTGCAATCCTCGACACCTGTACAGTCTTCACATGTACTATATTTGAATCTTTCCCAGAAAACTTGTTTGAGGTTTCTTTTACTGCACGAATTAAACTGGGAATAAATATTTGCCAAATTGGAAGCAGTGTTAAGATTGAATATAAAGTTGCAAGTTTTGATTCTGTAAAAAATCCGTGACGGGTAAAACTCCAGTTAATGGGCTAAAAGCAGAGCTTTTACTTTGACACTTAACAGTAAAATATTATCCCTAAAACTATTCTACAACTATCAGAAATAATTATTCCGAATAAAAATTGTGTTAATGTAAGAAAGCTTTCTTCAAATTTCACTGTTTATTAGTTAGTGTTTTATTCAAAACAATACTTTATTCAATTCTGTAGTGCTTTATTTGTGACGGGAAAGAGAGCATTTTGTCATTGATTCATTTATTTTCTGTAGATTGACCTGTCTACACATTGTGGTTTTATGGGTGGCCTGCAACGTAATGGAAGTACAGGCCAAACTGCACCTTACTATGCTACCTCTACAGTGGAAGTCATTTTCCATGTTTCAACAAGAATGCCGTCTGATTCTGATGATTCAATAACTAAAAAGGTAATTTGCTAGATATTTCCATTCAGCTATTGCTTTCCCCCAGGGTTCTTGAAAATTTGACAATGGTAGTTATTTATTTTTAATGGTTTAACATCCTTGTTTAGAAATTAATGAGGGAAAAGGTGCCGATGCCGGGGAATGATAGTTCTTTTACGCTCTAACCTGAAAGTATTGAATTAGGAGATAACCCACAAATGTCAGCCATCAAGTTCCACAATGTAGCTCTGAGAACATTGCTCTTTGGCAGTAATATCATACGTAACAAAAGCTTTTGAAATAGTATTTGTGAAAGGTATTCAGTTCTGGGTACCATGTTATAGGAAAGATATTGTCAAGCTTGAAAGGGTTCAGAAAAGATTTACGAGGATGTTGCCAGGACTAGAGGGTGTGAGCTATAGGGAGAGGTTGAGTAGGCTGGGTCTCTATTCCTTGGAGCGCAAGAGGATGCGGGGTGATCTTATAGAGGTGTACAAAATCATGAGAGGAATAGATCGGGTAGATGCACAGAGTCTCTTGCCCAGAGTAGGGGAATCGAGGACCAGAGGACATAGGTTCAAATTGAAGGGGAAAAGATTTATTAGGAATCCAAGGGATAACTTTTTCACACAAAGGGTGGTGGGTGTATGAAACAAGCTGCCAGAGGAGGTAGTTGAGGCTGGGACCATCCCATCATTTAAGAAACAGTTAAACAGATACATGGATAGCACAGGTTTGGAGGGCTATGGACCAGGTGCAAGCAAGTAGGAGTAGTGTATCCAGTGTGGGCAAGTGGGCTGAAGGGCCTGTTTCCACACTGTATCACTCTATGACTCTATAGCAGTGAAAAGCCTGAACATTAAAATTCTACATATCCTTTCAAAAACCTAAGTAAATTTTATTCAAAACAAAGTGGTTCGTAATGTAACCTATTTCATAGTGGATGATCACTTAATTGCTGAATTATAGTCCAATAGTGTTTGCTGATTCAGATTCCCTTGTATCATGGAGGTGTTTTGCTGTTTCTAATGCTGGACAAATTATTGAGTGGCTTAAAAGAGATAAACAGCATATGATCCTTCAGAATAACAAAGTCAATATTGGTTGAATACAAATTGGGCATTTTTGTAGTTATTTTATATTTTACAATGTTTGTTTTGCACGTCACTTTTTAAACAAAGTCAGGCTATGAATGCATTAAATAGTTGCATATTGAACAAAATATGGTCACCTGTGAAATGAAAACGTGTCAGTAATTCTAACAAGGCTAACCGTATTCTTCCAACAAAAATGAGATTTGGTAAACAAAATAAAATCTGGCACATAAATCAATGAGATTTGACATGCTTTGTTTCTCACTATTTTCTTGAAAGTTGATTAGCATTCAGTTGTGCCTGAACATATCGACTTTGAAATGTGAGTTTAAGTCAGAACAGATCTCAATTTCGATTTTTACGTGTTGATGTTGGAAAAAGAGATTAACCGATATAAATCAAAAGCAGTGCAATCTTGTTTGAATACCTTTCTCGTTACACACCCCCTCAATTCAAGTATTTCCTCTTTTAAACATGTATCATTAGTTTTTAGCAAGAAGCTTCTTTGTCTAATCAATAGTCGTGTCAAGCAACCTAACCTGGCATTTAATAGATTAGCCAGAGATGTAACCAGAGCTACCCTCACTTCAGAATTTTTAAAGTAATTGACCAAACTATCAAGAAGAGACGTAGGTGAAGAAAAAAGTAATGCAATACCAGAGGCCCTTTGGATTACTGTATCATTTTACCATTTAACTAAACCATCATTTTACATAGGAAGTGCATTGGTTCATCTCTACAATTGAGCTTCAAACACTTTATTAATGAATCATACATTATGTCAGTTCGTGCAAAAATTTCAACTTTCCTTAATTAATCAAGGTTCAGTTGGCTAGATGCAGCATCAATATCGTTGTGATGGCTGAATAAAAATCCTACCGGCTTAAGGTTTGCCTATTCTGTCAATTGTTCCCAGAAACTTGACTGAGCAATTTAGATTTATGAATGAACGATGTTCTTATGTAAAATTGGCTCACCAGAAAAGTCTGAAAGAAATTCCATTGAGTTGCTCTTTAACCACAGATTGGCTTGACATGTTTCAAATTCTAATAACGAGGAACTGCAGATGCAAATATACCAAAGAAAGACATCAAATGCTGGAGTAACTCAGCAGGTCAGGCACCATCCCTGGAGAACATGGGTCGGAGCCATTCTTCTTCTTCAGGTCGAAAGAAGGGTTTCCATATTCTCCGGGGATGCTGACTGACCTGCTGAGTTACTCAGCATTTTGTGTATTTCTTGGCTTCAAAATCTGTTTGATTTTCAAATCATGCGATGTAATATCCATTATTCAATTCAGTTGTCTGCAAATTTTCACCCACCATTTTATTGCTGAAATTGCTTGTGCACAATTTAATTTGATCTTTTATGATCATGTAATTATCATAGTCATACAGCACGGAAACAGGTCCTTTGGTCCAATTTGTCAGTGCCAACCAAGATGCCCCATCTACGCTAGTCCCACTTGCTTGCACTTGCCCCTTATCTCTCTAAACCTTTCCTCTGTGTGTACCTGTCCAAATGTTGTTAGAGTCATACAATAATGTCATTGCATCTGAATGACAAATATGATGACCCCTTTGGTGATCTTGCAGTGATTTCACAGCAGATAGTTACGCCTTTCAAACCACAACAGATGCAACAAAAGATAGGCACAAAAAGATGGGGTAACACAGCGGGTCAGGCAGCATCTCTGGAGAAAAGGAGTATGTGACGTCTCGGATCGAGACCCTTCCGTCGGCAGGAACCGCTGGTTTAAATAGAAGATAGAAACAAAAAGCTGGGGTAACTCATCGGGGTGAAGCAGCATCTCTGGAGAAATAGGAATAGGAAAAGGAATTTTTGTAAACAATCAAAACTCAGGCAGGTGCTGAACAGTCTATTGTCTAAATTTCTTTATCTATTCACTGTGTATGTCATCAAGACCTATGACATTGGTAGTCTCTTGGCAGTGATAGCTTTTTTTATCCATTTCAGCTGACGTGAAACGATCATTAGAATTTCTCTCCTCTTTATGTTCTGCTTTTACAGTGAAAACAATATTTGCTTGTCTGTGCTTCCAAATGGAAAATGGCTGTCCCTCTTAAAACCCACCTGTTCCTATCTCACTCAGAAAATGATGTTTCCTACTTTCAACAACCCACCTGCCTGTAAATGGCACAGACACAGCTACACCTACACAAATCCAGACTTCTGAGTGCAGTGGATCCATGCTTACCATCTGTCACTAATGTTGACTTTATATCCCATTGCAGTAAACAGGTAGAACAAACATTTTGGCAGCAATTGCTCATTTGGGGGTGATTTATTTTCTTTTCTCCATGATTCTTGCTGAACAATTAATTGAAGGAATAATTCTGCTTTCATAATATCAGGCATCATATTTTTTAGATGCTCCACTGTAATAGTGCTGAAAGAAAACAGGTTATGTAATTTGATCTGGGTAGGTGGAAATGACTTTTTTAAAATATGATATATTTTGATAAGGATCCAAATGGATTTAACTTAATTGCTTCTTCAAACACTGGGTTTGACATTGAAGCATATTTTTAGGTTGTAATGTGTCAGTACATTTTCAAAGGCAGTTAAAAGAAGGATATGTACCTTATAGCAAGTTTCAATTGAAGCAGTCTCTGTGTACAAGAGTAGTAAGAATAAATGTAATTGCCTTTAAAGCTTTATGAGTAGTATATAATAAAGGTTCTACTAAAATTGCTTTAATAAAAATGTGGGTCATACTGTTCCATAGAATTGCAACATCTGGCATCATTACTGTAAACTTTTGATCAGAGCATACATGAAAGTGAAAATCAATTTGTGCATCAGCATGCTGCAGTCTTCTGACTCTATCTCACTAAATCATAGTTAATGGGGTTTTTTTAAAAATGAGCAGCAAAAACTAATGAGGTGATTTAGCTTATCGAAAAATGTTTAAAAGTAGTAAGCTCATTTTTGTTTTGTGCCTCGAACCCCATGCTGAACCCTGTGCTCTTGCAGTGGAAATTAGTTAGCTTTGTTAGATTGGATTTTTAGCAGCACAGAGGTTACAAGCTGTGACAGAGCTGTGACAGAGCTGTGCTATTGGATTTGTACGATTCATTTGGCTCCACAAACTGTAATTGCACTTATGTCTTACAAGGCTTTTTTAGCCTGAGGCAGGACTGGAGCAGGAAAGCAAATTGGCAGGGTTACAGTAAGAGTGGAGGCGAATGAAAGGCACACATTATCAATCTCCAGGCTGTGCTATTCCTCCAGGAAGTTTCTTGGTTAATTTACAAATAAAGCTCAGTTTTCGAGGAAGGGCACACTGCAGTGCAAACAAAGGGGGTGGTCAGGCTTCGGAGCGACTGAATAACAGGGCCACCATGCCGACATGACAACAAGAACTTTCAATCAAATTGACGACTCCATTCTCGAAGCAGCTGGCTTTTCTAATGCAATTAGCATGAAGGAGGTCAGGCTGCTGGGTGCAATGCCTTGACCAGTGTCATCGGTGGTGTGTTAGCCACCCGGCTAACAGCTTGCAAAATGATCCACATGAGTAAATGAGTTCTGTGGCACATGTCTAATTAGCCAAGGATTCGGATGTTTTCACTGGTCAACAGAATCAAATATTTCTTTCCATTCACTGTCTGTTTTATATGTTATTCAGAAAGGTGCGTCAGTAATTTTGTTTTGAGCAAGGTCAGTGTAAGGTGAATGATGTGAGGCTAAAAAATGATACCATCCTAAAGTGTATCTATTTCCATTATTGGAAGTTAAAAAAACTGTGTCTGAAAGCTAATCTTAATGAAGCAAATGTCTAACAATGTGTTTTGAAATTAATTTATATTTTCAGATGGTATTTTTTGTGTTTTGTGACACTTTTTGTAAATGTAGAGACATTTACTCCGAGAATATTATTGGGAACGCAATGGGTCTCAACCCGAAACGTCACCTATTCCTTTTCTCCAGAGATGCTGCCTGACCCGCTGAGTTACTCCAGCTTTTTTGAGTCTATCTTTGAGATATAAATTCTCCTAGCCAATTGGAGATGTTCTGCAACGACAAAATTCGCAGCATTCCAGGACTGGAAGGAGAGAAAACATTGAGCTTTGTGCTTTATAATTTTGTAATAGTTGAGAGCTGGAAATGTCAAATAAGATCATGGTGACTATGATGGCTGTAACCGTCCAACAATTTAATAACCAGTGGATTCTGGAAAGTCACTAGCTGCCGCAAGGCTGCTACTTGTGGTTCTTCCTCCCAGCATATAAACTATTATTTGTTGATGGAGTGATTTTTAAAACAATATAAGGGGGGAAAAAAACAAATGGTTTGAACATTGAATGTCACTTTAAATCAATGTTAAAGTATCTGTGCAATGTAGCTGGTGTGTTGGCAATGTTATTTTGATACTTTTGTTACTGGAACTAATCTGATGTAGTTAAAAATCACCATGAATCTTTCATAGTTTGTATAAATATTAGCACAATAGAGAAATAAAAACCATGCACCACAGAACTGTAGTGTTCAATCTTTAAATAGAGTGCACGCCAAATAATCTCACATGAGCACCAAGTAACCTGAAATAGTGACCACATCATTACAATCATTTGACCTGATTCTTTCCAGGTAACAGTCATATTACATTTTAGGCAACACTACAAGTTGGATTTATTGAAAAAATGTAATTAACAAATAAAAGGCAGACAGCAGCGTACGAATGAATCCCATCAGAACCTATTACAGAGTAAGAAACCACATTTAAAATTCTAGCACATTCCCCAATTATAGTACGGTTCTTGACTATAAGTAGTGTCAATGATGTGTGTGTGATTTTAAAATATTTCGAAGAATCCAGTGATCTGGACACTCATTGTAAGTGAGGTAATTGAGAAAATGTGAAAAGATTTCAGCCGAGGGTTCTCTTATCAGGTGTCTCAAAGCATTGAACTGTCAGTCAATGCAAGCACAAGGCACTTTTGTAGAAATTACTTATAGATTCACATTCAGCAGTCCCAACCAATTAGCTGTCCCTGTAAAGCTCAGTGTTCAAGAAATCCATTTCTCTGGACGGAAAGTACATCAACATCTACCTAACTTTAACTGATTAACTGCCAGACCAGGCAGTCTGGTTGGATTGTCACCAAATATTTCCAGTTTCCCAGGAGTATTCATGAGAGGAATAAATCGGGTAGATGCACAGAATCTTCTGCCAAGAGTAGGAGAATCGAGGACCAGAGGACATAGGTTCAAGGCGAAGGGGAAAAGATTTAATAGGAATCTGAGGGATAACTTTTTCACACAAAGGGTGGTGGGTGTATGGAACAAGCTGCCAGAGGAGGTAGTTGAGGCTGGGACTATCCCAACGTTTAAGAAACAGTTGGACAGGTACATGGATAGGACAGGTTTTGAGGGATTTGGACCAAATGCCGGCAGATGGGACTAGTGTAGCTGAGAAATGTTGTCCGGTGCGGGCAAGTTGGGCCGAAGGGCCTGTTTCCATACTGTATCACTCTATGACTTGCATGTCCAATACAATGTTCTGAGCTCAGCTCTGCAAACTTACAAAAGAATCACTACAATGGTTTGCAAATAGGAAAATACAATGCAAATTAATTTCTAAATGCATTCTTCTGCAATTGCCATTTTATCCAAACCTACCAAACTAACTAAGACAAATCAATTGAATAAGTGTTTCCACCTTTTACTTTCCAGACATTGAGGCAAATTAATTAAATTTCTAGATGTTGACCATGTAATGAGATACTAATATCACTAGACTTCAATTAATCGAGAGCCAATTTATCATTGCAGCTTCGTCACTTGGGAAATGACGAGGTTCACATCATCTGGTCAGAGCACACAAGGGACTATCGCAGGGGAATCATTCCTACGGATTTTGGTGATGTCTTAATCATCATCTATCCTATGAAAAATTGCATGTTCTACATTCAAATTTTAAAGAAACCAGAAGTAAGTATAATTTCATTCTAATTTGCTGAACGCTGCTGTATACCATAAAACTTGGTTTATTTTAAACACCAAGCAGTTTTATTTTGGCAGGAAGTTTCCTGATGAATTTACAAGTAAAAGTTACGTTTTATTGAGTGCATTGTTTCATGAAGCCAGGGATGGCACAGAATCAAAAGCTTTTGCTGTGGCAGTGTCATGGAAGCATTTCATTTCATGAGATAACTATTGAGCCCATTGCACCTGCAATTGTTCTCAGAGTTTATAACTTAATCCCGTTCCCTTCTTTAGCCAGGCCATATTTAGTTTCTTTTCCAGATATTTTTCCAGTTTGCTTTCTGAAACTGCTTGAATATATCTTTTCAACTTGGATGTTCCTCACTTAAAAATATAATAGATTTTAGACAACAGACAATAGGTGAAGGGGAGATCTTGCCTACCATATCTGTTGGGATTCTTTCAGGAGGCAAATAGCAGGATAGACAAAGGAGAGTCAGTGGATGTTGTTTACCTGGATTTTTAGGTTTTCAAAACACCTTTGAAATAATGGTGTACAAAATGTTATTAAGATTAGATCACATAGGATTACGGGTAAAATACTGACTTGTTTGATGGATGGACAGAAAATTGCCTGAATAAACTGGGCATTATAGACAATAGGTGCAGGAGTAGGCCATTCGGCCCTTCGAGCCAGCACCGCCATTCAATGTGATCATGGCTGATCATTCTCAATCAGTACCCCGTTCCTGCCTTCTCCCCATACCCCCTGACTCCACTATCCTTAAGAGCTCTATCTAGCTCTCTCTTGAATGCATTCAGAGAATTGGCCTCCACTGCCTTCTGAGGCAGAGAATTCCACAGATTCACAACTCTCTGACTGAAAAAGCTTTTCCTCATCTCCGTTCTAAATGGCCTACCCCTTATTCTTAAACTGTGGCCCCTGGTTCTGGACTCCCCCAACATTGGGAACATGTTTCCTGCCTCTAACGTGTCCAACCCCTTAATAATCTTATATGTTTCGATAAGTTCCCCTCTCATCCTTCTAAATTCCAGTGTATGCAAGCCTTTCTCACCCCTTCTGTATTTACCCTGTCTCTAATCAGCCAATTAATATATTTTAACATTTTAATTTAAGAATATTTAATAATATTTTAGTTTAGTATAGAGACACAGCATGGAAACTGGTCCTTCGGCCCATCGAGTCTGTGGCGACCAGCAATCACCCCTACACTCGCTTAATCCTACACACGAGGGATAAGTTTCAGAAGCCAATTAACCTACAAACCTGCACGTCTTTGGAATGTGGGAGGAAACCCAGGTAGTCATAGGAAGAACATACAAACTCCGTTCAGACAGAACCCATATTCAGGATCAAACCTGGATCTCTATCGCTGTAAGGCAGCAACTCTACTGCTGGGCCACTGTGCTGCTCCCTGCCCCACTGTGCCGCCCCCATTATTGGTGGAAAAACATTTAGAAATAATCATGGAGAAAAATTGAGTCTACAAAAGTAATGAATAAAATTGGAGGAACTTAATGTAAGAACCAAGTTATGCAAGTTTGTAAAAAGAATAAGGAAAAAAAATCGGCAAAGTTGATTTGCAGGAATTTTGAAAGTAATTGACTAAAACAAGATTAAAAACGAATTTGAGATTTATAAATATTCATAGGCTCAAATTAAAATATAATTTTGCACCAAATGTTTACTCGTATCTCAACTATCTAAGCAATTAAATGTTACAAGCTTCCCTGCAGTTCTAGCCATGTGGCTATTAGTAATTTAACATAGCCACCTAGCCACCTGACAGGATCTGGATTCTGTTTTCAATTAGCGTAAGAAAAGGCGATAGATTTGTGGCAGTTTATCATTTCATATACCCTCTATTCTCTCTTTCCATAACTGATACCTTATTGCTATTGATTCTGACTGTGTCAATGATAATGATAATAAATATCCTGAAAAGTAAGCTAGCTTTGAGCTTTCAATACAATTGAGCTTACAATACAATACAACAGCAGCTGAATGTTACTGGTTAGTGCCAGTGAAACCAAATGCAATTGCTGCGTAGATGTTTGAACAGCAGTGTCAAGGACCTCTATAGATATCCTGTGTATTTAGAAGATACAGCCACTAATGGATTTGGAAGACTTAACAGTTTGCTGTGCCACTGAACTCCTGAACAAGTTTGAGGCCAACAAAACAATCGAGACGAACCTTAATTTCATTTTGAATATGTTTATTCTTTTTTTTTTTTTAAACAAACACATCTTATAATTTGTCCACTCATTTTTCACACTTGCTTTCTGAATATCCCTTCAGCATTGTATGTGTTTGTATGGGATTCCGAAGATGCTGCTTAAGTTAAAGCAAAACTGGTTAATTTTCCATTGACTATCCTTGGAGCTGTGAAGTTGCTTGTAACTTAAAGCAGCAGCAATTAACATTAGAAAATATATTACATTAATTTCTCAGGATGGATGCGTCATTGATAAGGCCAGATTTCGTGTCTGTCCTGATTGGCTTTTGGAAAGCGATAGTTAGGCAACTTGTGAAGATACTCGTTCAGCATTGTGAGCAGAGAAGTCAGAGGTTTAGACTCGGCACACATCAATTTTCAAGACCTGAACTCTTTCTATTATATTCAGCAGAGTTGTATCGTCACCAGATTAGTCCAATGACAGAGATTATAGATCAGCACTTGACGGTTTTGACCTTTTTTGCTGAACCATAATGCTTGTTATTAATTCTTTCTCACCTAGCAACTTTCTGTCATAGATGAAATAACCTTCTTAACAGAAATTATTCAGCTATAGATGCCAGTAAACGATACATTGCTGTTTTACAATGATGCTACCTGTCAGTATTATAATAAGCTCCTTGTATTATTTCGCAATCTGACAATAAAGGATGTACTATTTTGATGTTAGATTCACAGCTTAAATGAATCTGAACCAGATTAAATAATGCACTGTAAATGTTTGATAAGTTGTAGATAAAGTGGGATTGAAGAAACTTTGACTATACATTACCTGATATCAGAATAACATACTTAAAACATACCCTCTTTGACTGCTTTATAAGAAAAAAAAGTTTTAATTTAAAAAAGACAAAGTGCTGGAGTAACTCAGCGGATCAAGCAGTATATCCTTACAACCAGTTCTACTTGTAAATTAATCCTGCACCAATACTTCCGAGTCCCTTTGTACCTCTGATTTCTGAATCCTCTCCCCAATTAGAAAATAGTCTACTCCCTTATTCTGACTACCAAAATACATAACTGCACACTTTGCTATGCTGTATTCCATTTGCTGCATCTAATCCTCCATGTATCTTCGTATCATCTGCAAACTTGGCTACAAAGCCATCACTACCATCGTCCGAATCATTGATATACAACATGAAGAGTAGTGGTTCCAACATTGGCTCCTGCGGAACACCACTGGTCACTAGCACCCTTTATTCCTACTCTTTGCTTTCTGCTATTCAATCAACCTTCTATCCATGCTAGTATCTTCAGTTCAATTCTGTTTAGTTTATTGTCAGGTGTACCGAGGTATAGTGAAAAACTTTTGTTGCGTGCTAACCAGTCAGTGAAAAGACAATGCATGATTACAATTGAGCCATTCACAGTGTACAGATACATTTTAAGGGAATAATATTTAGTGTAAGATAAAGCAAGTAAAGTCCAATCAAAGGTAGATAGTTCAGGACTGGTCTCGAGTTGTGGTAGGATGGTTCAGTTGCCTGATAACAGCTGGGAAGAAACCGTCCCTGAATCTGGAGGTGTGTGTTTTCACACTTCTATACCTTTTGCCCGATGAGAGAGGGGAGAAGAGGGAGTGGCCAGGATGCGACATTGTTGATTATGCTGCAGGTATAAATTGAGTCAATGGAAGGGAGGTTGGTTGCGGTGGTGCTCTGGGTTGTGTCCACAATCCGCTGCAATTTCTTGCGGTCTTGAATGGAGCTGTTCCCAAAGCAAGCTGTGATGCATCCCGATTAAAATGCTTTCTACAGCGCATCTGTAGAAGTTGGTGAGAGTTGTTGGGGACATGCCAAACTTCCCAAGCCTTCTTAGGAAGTAGAGGTGCTGATGTGCTTTCTTGGTCATTGCTTCAATATGGGTAGTCCAGGAGAAGTTGTTGGTGATATTTACTCCTCGGAATTTGAAGTTTTCAACCATCTTTACATTGACGCCATCAATGCAAACTGGTGTATGTGTACTGCTTTGCTTCCTGAAGTCGATCACTATCTCCTTTGTCTTGCTAACATTGAGAGAAATGTTGTTGCCTCGACACCAAGACACGAAGTTCTTAATCTCTTTCCTGTACACCGTCTCATCATTATATGATATCCGGACCACAATGGTGGTGTCTGCGAATTTATAAATTGAATTAGATATGTACATGACTGCACAGTCGTGGGCATACAAGGAGTAAAGAAGGTAGCTGACAACACATCCTTGCGGAGCACCAGTGTTGAGGATTATCGTAGAGGATGATTTGTCCCACATCCTCACTGATTGGGGTCTGTTGGTCAAGAAATCCAATTGCAGAGGTGAGCGCTGACTCCAAGTCCCATGAGTTTGGTAATGAGCTTGGATGGTATAATGGTGTTAAAGGCAGAGCTGTAGTCTATGAATAGGCATCTGACGTAGGTCTCTCTCATTTAGGTGTTCCAGGGATGAGTGTAGGGCCAGGGCGATGGCGGTAGGCGAACTGCAGTGGGTTAAGGCCGCTTGGTAAACTGGAATTAATGTGTTCCATAACCAGCCTCTCAAAATATTTCATAATGGTGGATATCATGACCACTGGATGGTAGTTGGTTAGGCATTAAATCTTGCTTTTCCTTGGCACCGGGATCTTCTCTCTAATGCCATGGGTTTTCATCTTATTTAGCAGCCTTATCAATGCGGTACCTAATCAAAGGCCTTCTGAAATCCAGGTGAACAACATCCACTGACTCTCATTTGTCTACCCTGCTATTTACTTAACTTAAGTTTGCATGATAGCACTATTTCAGAATGTAGAAGTCCTTGCATGCCTCTGCCCATTTCTCATTATCGTGCAACCTCATTGGACTCCATAACAATAAGTTTTCGATATGGGGAAATGTGAAGATGAATTGTTCGATCTTAGTCTTTGGTAGTAAAAGCCCGTGCAATTTCGAGTAATGGATAAAGCAAATTTTCTTTAATGCTTTCCCCTCTAGACTGCTGAGCAAAATGAATCTTTAGGGCACAGCATGTTCTTGTTATAAATGCAAAATACTCAATTGTGATGACCAGTAAGGTAACATTTTTTAAAATTAGTGCTTAGATGTTGCATTTGGTGCCATAATACCCGTATCTCGTGAATTGCTAAAATATTCTCTCGAGGAACAATATACTAATTGTTTTGCCTCTATCACCATTTTAAGGCGAGCTATGTAAATTTCAAGAAGTGGATCTTCATTTAAATTTGATACAAAGAATAAGTGAAACTTCTGGTCATGTAACAGACCCTGAATAATGTTGCATCAAAGTATGCACTTCCTTCAAGCTGAACTAAATACGGTTTCGGTACTCTAAGATGTAGTGAGTTTAATGTCATAATGTCAGGCCTTTTTTCAAAAAAATGATTTTTTTTTTCTCTAATGGGTTATTCAAATCAAGACCACTTAGAGATGTGGAGGAGGTCATAAGATGAACAGACAAGGCATGAAATGAGCTTTTTGTACACCCATCGTAAGGTAGAAAATGTCATTCTCTACTGAGTTTCCACAAGCATTTATCCTTGAGTGTCAAAAGATTTATTCTAGGGTTGACACCAAGATGAAAGAAAGAGAATGGTTAAGAATAATACATATTGTGAAAGAATCATACATCCGTTTTTTTGTGAGTTCCATCATCTCCATCATTAAATTGCATTTCTTAACCAAATGGTTTCCTTTATTAAGTTACGGAATCCATGGAAACAGGCATAGCTGTGGACAGAGTTTCAAACACGCTGCTTATTTGTTTAACTGATGTTTGTTGACATATAAGATGTGCATAGACAAATGATAAAGTGAAATGTCTTTTTAAAATTAAGCATATTAACATCAGAAGAGTTTTCCGATAAAATGGCTTTTACTCTTGTTACTAATGTCTGCCTTTCTTGTCTTTATTCAGTACTTGGCAACCATGCATTGATTTGCAAATTTTTCATTGTCTTCATTAATTAAGTGATGCAATTATCATGAACTGCAACACAATCCTTTCTCAAACAAAACCTTTTTCAAGAAGAATAGAAAGTCTGCCAATACAACACGCGTCTCAGATGTATGGGCGATACTGAAAACAATAACCACAAAAGCTGCTTACAGAATGGGGCCAAGAACATTGTACAAGCTTAGTTCACTACAAATGCCACAAGGGACATACTATGGGTTTCCCTGGACACAATGCCATTTAGTCTGCAATTAATGAAGTGAAATTCATGCTCAGCCATTTGGTATCAGGTTGATACATACACAGGCCCATTTGGTCAACATTGTTGGACTTCTACCTAAAATGGTTATGCTCCAGAAGTTATATGCAGTAAATCCTTGTATACAATATGTAAGAAAGGAACATGTCCTTCTGCTCCTCATACGAAGATAAAATAGCAGTGTAGTTGATGACGTTCAGATAAGCCCATTCGGGGGGAAAAAACTGCATCTCTGAAGGAAAAAATTGATATTACCTTGTGTCCAAAAGGCAGAGAGTTTTTTAGATAAACCTGCAAAATATCATGTGGTGATTATTTGTATTAGGTGAATTTAATTTCCAATTTGATATGTTCATTTTTAATTGACGTAAGATTATTTGGTCATTTATAACTGGTATACATTTATTAAGATGATAATGTGCTACACAATCCTCAAAGATCAGGGGCTGTAAATAATTGACAAGTGGGTTTCTCATTGTGTGGTATAAAAGACCTGGGCTCAAATCTATTCAAGGCAAAAAAAAGAGCATGCAGCCTCTTATATAAGAAGCGGGAATAGATGTGTGCACAGATTTTGTTTTGTTCCATTCAAAATGTGACCTTAGATTCTGTGATATGAACTGGAAAGAACTGCTCCTGAGCACTCTTTTGCAGTGCAACAATTCAGTTGATGTTCCAATGTACAGTATTCATAAGGGAGTCTGAGGATAAGCTGAAACTTTAGATACTCCCTTACAACTATTGTTATTAACTTGTTGAAACTGCATGAAAGGAAGTCAAAATGCGCGTATGTTTTATTTTACGTACACTTTTTAATTTGATCAGCATTTCCTAGTTTCAGTCAAGATATTTAAACCTGCATTATGTTGATGAGAATGGCTTGCAAAGACAGCTGTCAGATGCAGATGTTAAATAAAATGAAATTCCTGTTGAAATTTACTGCCAACTCTAATTAGAGGAATTCCCTGAGCGCAAGAGTTTTTAATTCCTTTTGTCTGCTTATTCAATGACTGTCTCAGTCATCCGGTAGTAATTGCATGACAGAAGAATAATAAGTGGCATTTATTTGTTCAATAAGTCCAGGTCCAGATGGAAAAAATTGTGATTTGAAATACTGATAATTGTCAGTAGACTCTCCTTGCATTATATAGACTTTTTTTCCCCCGGAGTTTTGCAGATGCCAGGCCAAACAAAGCAACAGTGGCAGGAATTGCTGGCTCTTGTAAAATCTTACATTTTTCCCTCGCTTTGCTTCTTTCCTATGATGTGAATTGGAACCTAAAGTCAGAGATGCGTACTGCAAAATATGTACGTTAAATAAATTCAATGCAACAAATGTTCCCAGGTGTATGGATACTTCTATCATTGTCCGCTACATTAGTTTTCATTTAATTTTCTATGAATTGTGCATCCAATGCTTTGTTGCTTACCCTCCAGAAAACATTCAATTGAAGTAGCACAGCTTCCTCATGCTGTAATTGTAGAAAACCAAGGAAAGTATTGGACAATCATGTCACAATCTTAAAATCATTTGTTTTAAAATAAATGACACCACCATTTTGAAACTGGTAGTTATGGCATCAGACAATGAGTCATTTGTATTGCCTAGATCAGATTAGAATTCCCCGAGCTGAGAGTCCCCTCCCCAGCTGTTGAACTATTTAATATGTTGTGAGTAGAGACAGGATAATGTGGTCTCTCTCCGTAGAACTCTGTTTATAAACTGCCTAGTTGAGCTGAACTAGTGCCTTCTAAACCTCATTTGGCATTACTGTAAAATCCTGCTCCTTGTGGGGTCAAGTCAACAACATCACTGGGTTTTGAACCATATTCAAAAGGTCTTATAAATCCCTATGACTTAAACATCTCAAGCACATATGACCTTCAAGTTCTGGTCAACCACATTTAGACCTTCTGAGAGGTTTTCATCATTTTACTACAAAACAGTCATTTCATTAAAGATGGAATCATTCAAGGATCTGCAAGCAAAATAGTCATGTTAAAAGAAAACTTATACCAATTTATTGTTCATGCTATGAAATGCAGCCTTTGCTGGCCAGAATGTATTGCCCTTAAAGATAGCACCTGCCTCAACTACCTCCTCTGGTACTTCGTTCCACACATCCACCACCCTTTGTGTGAAAAGGTTACCCCTCTGGTTCCTATTAAATCTTTTCCCCCCTCACCTTAAACCTATGTTCTCTGGTTCTTGATTTCCCTACTCTGGACAAGAGACTCTGTGAGTCTACCCGATCTATTCCTCTCATGATTTTGTACATCTCTATAAGTTACTCCTCATCCTCCTACGCTCCAAGGAATAGAGTCCTCGCCTGCTCAACCTCTCCCTATAGCTCAGGCTCTCCTGTCCTGGCAACATCCTTGTAACTCCTCTCTGCACCCTTTCCAGCTTAACAACATCTTTCCTATAACATGGTGACCAAATTGAACACGATACTTTAAATGTGGCTTTAGACTTTAGGGATATAGGAGTGGCCTTTGGAGTTTTGGAAGTAAAGTAGTCTTGGCAAGTGTCTACAGTGATTTTATAGATGGCTCTGCAACCACAGTGTAATAATGATAGAAGGAATTTAAGTTAAGAGAGGTAGATGGTACACCATTCAAACAGGCTTTGTTATCCTGGATTGTAGTTAATATTTTGGCTGTCATTGGACCTGCAATCATCCAGGTAAGCAGAGAGTAAATCTGTTTCATACATCATGGCTAATCTGATTTTGACTTTAACTCTGCATCCCTGTGTACATTTGACAACCTTTCATTCATTTGCTTATTGGGTTTCTATGTACCTTAAATATATATATAAAAAACACGAATAGCACATCACAGAAACAATCCCAGACTTTGTTTCCATTGCCTTTTATGGAAGAGAGTTCCAAAGGCCCTTGACTCTCAAAGAAAAATAATAATTGTCATTGCCATCTTCAATGGTCGACCTTTTATTTTTACCCTATAACCCCTTGATTTTTCACAAGAGGAAACAAAGTCTCCACATCCAACTTGTTAAGACCCTTCAGAATTCTATATATTTCAATTAAGCTTCCTCTCACTCTTTTAAACTCCAGTGAATACAGTCCTTGACTGTCCAACTATTCTTCTTAAGGCAACTGTCCTTTACAAGTATTAGTCTACCTCTGAACTCTTTCCAACATGTTAACACTGTTAACTAAGAACCCCAATATTGTACACAGTGCACCAAATACCATCTCATCAATGCTGAACTGAAGTATAACTTTTGCGTCTATCTTTGAAGTATAACGTTCTTATTTTTGTATTGATTCCTTTCGCGATGAAAGAAAACCTTATATTAGCTTTGATAATTACTTGGTTTACCTGCACTGTAGCCTTTTGCAAATCATGGTTGCATATCGAGATCGCTTTGCACCTCAGAATTTTTCATCTAGGTACTCTGATTCCCTTTTAATTTCCTTGACAAAATGAACAATTTCATATTTTACTCTCTTTGCCAGAATTTTACCAAGTTAAACTATCTACATCCCTGAGTAGTCTTCATGCATTCTCTTCACAAATTACTTTCTTACCTAGAAGACGCAAGGAACTGCTGATGCTGGTTTACGGAAAGAGACACAAAGTGTTGGAGTAACTCAGCAGGTTAGGCAGCATTTCTGGGGAACATATACAAGGTGACACTTCGGTGACCCTCTATGTTACTCCAGCACTTTGTGTCTTATGCCTTCCTACCTACCTTTGTGACATTAGCAAATTTACTAACCATTCTTTCAATGCCTTTTAACAAATTATAAATGTTGAAGCCAGCACCACTCCATTGTTACATCTTGCTAACCATAAAAAGACTTGCCAGCCAACCTTCTTTCCACACCAATATGGTAACCTCCTGCACCATAAGCTTTCATTTTTTAATCTCAATACCTCTTGACGTAATACATCATTAAATACCTTCAATAAATCTGGTAGAGCTCCATTTTACCTACATTTACCTACAGAACTTTGAAAGTTTTAGTTTTCTTAAAACCATGTTGGACGTAACCAATTACTTTAATTTTTCATAATATCAATAATAGTTCTGAACATTTTCCCAATGACGAGTTAATGCAACTGATTTGCAATTGCCCTATCTGTTCCCTACCTTTTTAGGGGAAAAAAGGAGTTAGATGTTATTTTTGTAACTTTCCCCAAATGGAGACTTTTTTGGGGAAAATTAACATCATAAGTGATAGGAGTAGAATTAGGCCAATCGGCCCATCAAGTCTACTCCGCCATTCAATCATGCCTGATCTATCTTTCCCTCCTAACCCTATTGTCCTGCCTTCTCCCCATAACATATCAACTTCCTCAATAGCTACTCATAAGATTCTAGGGTAAAGTTCATTAGGACCCAATGATTTGTCAATTTGCAGATCCAAAAATATTCACAGTACCACTTGTTGGTAAATATATATTTTTCTGCATTCTTCCAATTCCCAACATGAATTATTTCTGGGATGTTTCTTGTACTATCGAAAACGAAAAGAGATTGGATTCTGCATCTCAGGCAGTAAGTTGGGAGGTACAGGGAGGCCATGATTTTCCGATGAGAAGCTAAAAGCTTGATTGAGGAACAGGTGGAGAGGATTCCTACTCCCTCTGTTTGCTCAGAGTGCTGGTAATGGCAGCGTCTTCTGAAACTGGCATCTCTTGTCTCCTTTTCACTGCTGGCAGCCTGATTTTAATTATAATTAAAAGCTATCCAGCACTGAAACTTGCCTCCATAAAAGTGATGGCATCCATAGAACATTTAACGTCACAATAGCACCCTTTGGAGTAAGGGTTGGGTTAATATTAAAACCAGCAAGCAGCTGACCCATAAAAATATACTTGTAGATTCGGCTGGCTGATATGTGGTTTCAAAAATCTTCCCAAATCTGTGGAAGAGAGCATCCTTGAAGTGAGGGATAAGACCTATTTTCTTTTAGATGATGTTCAGCTGTTATATAATATTTACTTTTCAAAGGCTACTAATTGTATATTAGCATGGTCCATGTAGAAGATTTTGTATAGAATGAATGAGGTCGATGTCGAGTTATATTTTTTTGTGTAAGCTTTTAGTGTAAGCATCTTTTGTGTAAACATTTAAATGTATAATAAGTGTACCTTCAGCATCCAGTGATTAACAGCGTGGGATCCCTTAACCATAAAGGTGCTTGATCTGTTTCAGGTCCCATTTTTTGGTCCCCTCTTTGATGGAGCCATTGTAAATGAAAAACTTCTGCCAAGTCTCGTACGTGCGACAGGCATCAATGCAAGCCGAGCTGTGAAGTGTCTCATACCCCTTTACCAGAGCTTGTATCCTTTTTCTGCTCAGACAATGATGTGTGGACTTCTTTTAAGGTTTGTTTCGATTTCCATAAACCTATTGATCAAGTTCATGTTCCTGTCAATATGATGATGATTAACATGTGGCTGTTTATTGGTTAATTATATATGAACTGCTCCGTTGGGACTTGTATAGATTTTGGATTTAATAATTCTCCCTTTAATTATGGCATATGTAGAATCGTGAAGTTTGATGGCAATACCTTGAACCAGTGATGGTTCTCAGAGAGAACTGATGTAAGAGAAGCTTGTTGGTTGTGTAAAGTTTGCATTTGTGGACTCTCACTGTTTGCTGACTTGAATGGGAAATCATCTAATGCTGGTATTCCTAATGGAATAACTAAAAATAAATGAGTGAAATTAGCACAATTTTATTGAGATCAACTTTTATTGCATTTTTTTGTGTGCTTCAATTAATTTAATTTCCCTAACAATGTAGATAGACAGAACCGATGTATTATTGAGCACTTTTGAAAATCCTGCCTGCTACCTTATTTGGTGTCTTTTCAGTGCACAATATGAAGATGTGATCATTTATACACCCTGTGTTTTAAACCATTCAAATTCAAAACCTTTAGCACAGAAAATGAAATAACATTTGCATCGTGACATTTTTTTAAACATGATGTAGATACTGTAAAGTTGAGGAAAATGCCTTACTGATGTAGCTTACTCTTTTCATAATTCATCTGTGAACAAAAAAAAATCACTCATTGTGACAGTGCTTACTGCTAGAACTGTAAACTCTGATTACATCTGCACTTGACGGTTAGATTAAGGAGAATTTAATCAACAGAGGAGATTAATTTGCATCTCAATTGGGGAGTGGTAGAAGAAAAAAGGTTACACTCGGCAGCCAGCAAGTTGTAGGAGAAATCTGACAAGACACAAAGCCTACACTGAATACTGCAGCTGAATGAAGGACAATATCAAAGTATGTGTTACCACAGCAACTTAAATGTTCATTGCTCTTTGTTTAACCAGTTTGTTCCACCTCCAGTTTAAATTCCATTTGGAATATTTTGGAGGACCAAGAACCTACAGTGCTAGGTTAAACCCATTGCATCAATTAGTATCACACTGTATCGCGACCAAGGTACGAATTTCTGCCAAAAATCGCAATAATGTTTATATGCCCCTTTATACTGTTCTGTATAAGATCCACATTATATATGTCCAACATAAAATTTATTTTTAGTGGTTTCAATAGGTGAGGTAATTGCCTTTTCAATCAGTTAGTTAATTGGCAGTTGTGTGTGTGTGTGTGCATGTGTGTGAGAGTGTCTTTTAAAAATAATACTTGATGGATTTTCTTTGCTATAGTACAAATAAATCATCTATTTGTGCAATATCATTTGGAGTTTAAATTTTGCATGCAGTGCAAATGCCTCAGCTACATTTTCAACTTTTTGTAACCTGCTACAATCTGAAACTATCTGACCCTAATCACACAATTATGGCATAAAAGCATTATTCAAAATCTGTTGTACTAAGTTTATAATATTGGCAGTAGAATTGGTAGTAGAATGATTCTACCACTGATGAGTTGTACTAATTTACTGAACACAGTAACTATAAAGCTTGGAATTATAGTATTTTTTTATTGTATACTGGAGGGGAGAAACATTAATCCTTCAGTAGTTCTTAAAATAATAATACTGGATTTTGTATTGTTCACCATAAAATTTAGTTTAGTTTAGTATGTTGTGAATTAAAATGAAAATGGTTATATTGAATTAATTTACTTATTGAAAGTTTAAAATGTATCTAAATAAGAAATTAAAGTAGTAAAAGAGAAATCTAAAGCATTTGATGCAGAAGTTATGCTCTTGTTCACTTGTGTCTGTTGTGGGACCTGTAACAGGAATATCCAAATACTGTTTCTTCACAGCAGCTTCATTCTAATTCTAATTTTCATGTATACGGCTGAGAAGAGGTCACAACATGAAATTTCATCTCAAAGATTGAGATTTCATTCTTAATCTGTAATTGTTCTTTGTACTTAATTTACAAAATGGCCTTTCAATTAACATAGGCTGTGTTTGGAAAAGTTTAGAAGTAGCACCATTTGAGTTATTATTAGTATACTAATGAGATTGTTTCTATTACGTTTTTTTGTTCTTTATAAAAAATGATTTTGGCTTGTTTGAGATAACAATCAATTTTATAAAAATCAAGATGGAATCAAATGTTGTTACTTTTTATCTATCCGATGTAATTAGCTTTCTCTTCTGAAATTTCATGTTGTGACCTCTTCTCAGCCGTATACATGAAAATTTGAATTAGAATGAAGCTGCTGTGAAGAAACAGCATTTGGATATTCCTGTTACAGGTCCCACAACAGACACAAGTGCAACCACATGCTGTCACAGTCTGCTGAGCGTCATTTACTGTGCACTGCCAACAAAGAGCAAAGTCCATCAGGGAATGCATCCCTCTTTGCTCCTGACGCAAAGGCTTGATCTTCAGCCCCTTGTGGCAAAACTGAAGCGAGTGAAGTATCATAGTAGGAAAGTAGGTGCAGTCTTTGGCAGCAGCCACCAGAAAACATTGAGTTCTATTGAAGACCTAGGACACAGAATTTATATCAATTTGGCTAATCATTTCCAGCTATGTGGTTAATGTCATAAAATGTTATCTACTTACTTAATGTGTATTTAATGTTAATTTATCTGCTCAGAAAGTACGATTATCTTAAAATTAGGACGCCCTAGAATGACATAGCAATATAGCAGCAGTAACCATTTTTGTCATTGTTGTACTGCTGAAAACACAAGTTACCTTGGGTGCAACAGGCAGGCACTCTTGTAGCTGCACATTTGCAGTTTGGGGCCTTTTTGCTGAGGAGAGGCCAGGTAGACACTGGCCACAGACACACTGACTTTGTTCTATTTTCGTTCTGTGGTCTGGCATGATATGAGAGGAACGTCAAAACGGAATATTTTGTTGAGGATATTTGGGATCAGAAGACCCGGAGTTGGTGTTTGGTGTCGAGTGGGGGAAGATTGGTACTTGATTATGGGGAAGACTGGGGATGGGAATATCAGGGTTGGAATGACTGGCACTTATTGTTGGGGGAGTTTATGGGGTCAGACAACGCTAGCCTGGGGATACATAGAACGGTAAAACACAACATAGGAGCAGTCCCTTCAGCCCATAATGTTTGTGCTAAACATGATGCCAGGTCCAACTCTTATCTGCCTGCACATAATCTGGATATCTCCTTCCCTCCTCCCCCCCACACACACACAATGTGTTACAAAATCAAAAAATAACTTACCATTCATCAAACTTACCATTCAGCTTATTATTTATTGTAACAGAAAAAGGATATTCAAAGGATGGAACACAGCCAGTATTGGAAGAAGCATTGGCATGAGATGCAAATGTTTGTCATCTAGCACTGACTAGGGTGTGAAGAAAGGTCTCGACCTGAAACATCACCCATTCCTTCTCTCCTGAGATGCTGCCTGACCCGCTGAGTTACTCCAGCATTTTGTGATACCTTCGATTTGTACCAGCATCTGCAATTATTTTCCTACACAGGGTTAATATCATTGTGTTCTTGGCCTGCTGATTTTAACAACTTTGATCGCATGAAGTGAGTGGTATAAATTGGAGAATAGGGTAAAAGACAGGCAAGGATGTTTTCATGTATTTTTAAATTAAATTTATCTCAGTGGTCATCTATTATTTTCTTCCTGGTTAGTCACAAAGCAGTTACAAATTAATGTTGCATTCCTCACGATTCATCTTCGTTCATCAATAGTACCTACCACTATGCTTTGGTAGCTTTTTCAAAACAAAAATCCATATTTCATGTTTTTGAACTGTTGGGGCTAAAAATTGACTTGTGGCCAAAACTGGTTAATGCCTGAGCCTCGGGTCAAATTCAGCATTATGCTTAGTTTGAATGTGAAGCACATATTGTAGGTGCCAAATGGAAATCTTGATGCAGCATTCCGTGCTTCCTTACAACATAGAAGCAGGCCATTTATCCCATTGAATCAATGTCGGCACACAGAGCAATCACGGGGGCTCCCAATAATTTTTCTAGTAACTTATTTTCCCTAATTTTCCATCAACTTTCCTCACATTCTACCATTTGTCTAAACACTAGGCTACATGAATTGGGCTATTGCCCCACGTTTAGTGTAGTTTAGAGATACAGCGCGGAAACAGGCCCTTCAGCCCACAGAGTACGCACTGACCCGCGATCCCCACACACTTGCACTATTCGACACACACTAGATTTTTTTAGATTTAGATTTAGAGATTCGGCAGAAAAACAGGCCCTTTGGCCCGGCGGGTCCGCGCCGCCCAGCGATCCCCGCACACTAACATTATCCTACACCCACTAGGGACATTTTTTAAATTTACATTTGCCCAGCCAATTAACCTACATGCCTGTACGTCTTTGGAGTGTGGGAGGAAACCGAGGATCTCAGAGAAAACCCACGCAGGTCACGGGGAGAACGTACAAACTCCTTACAGACGGCGCCCGTAGTCAGGATCGAACCTAAGTCTCCGGCGCTGCATTCTCTGTAAGGCAGCAACTCTACCTCTGCGCCACCGTGCCGCTGATGGATAATTAGGGATAATTAACAATTAAACTAAGCCAATTAACCTACAAACCTGTATGTCTTTGGACTGTGGGAGGAAACGGCGCAACTGGAGAAAGCCCACGCAAGTCACGGAGAAAACGTACAAACTGCGTACAGACAGCACCCGTGGTCAGGATCGAGCCAGGGTCTCTGGTGCTCTAAGGCAGCAACTCTACCGCTGTGCCACCATGCAAACGTGCACCGCAAAAAACCCACATTGTAACAGAGAGAAAAATAACTCTCCACAGACAGCACCATAGGTCAGGAATGTGCCCAAATCATTGGTGCTGGGAAGCAGCAGCTTCTCTAGCTCCATCAACCCAGTGGAGTGAAGTACCAGTGTAATGGCATTGAGAACACATGGGCATAGCTCACTGATTAGAGTGGAAGCTGAATGTGAAGGTGTTGGCTGAGGAAAGAGCAGAGTTATAGAGTGATACAGTGCGGAAACAGGGGAATGTGTTTTAGAGGAAATCTGAGGTAGAACCTTTTCACCATGAGGGTTGATGTGAACAGAAACCAACTGCCTGGGAGGTGGAGGAAGGTACTCTCATAACATTGAGAAGTATCCAGTTGAGCACTTGAGCTATCAAGGCACTGAAGGCAACAGACGAAGTACTGGTCAATGGAACTGAGAAATAGGTATGTGATGGTCTGCATGGAGTTAGTGAGGTGAAGGGCTGTTTCTGTACTATCTCTAAACTACCTCATCAAGCCAAGCAGTGTTAAGTTTTTAAATTTTGTTCTGCCAGATAATCAGTGTGCTAAAATAAAAACTGACACTGTTTGATGCAGTTACATTTTGGGTATGAAACTGATGGCAATAATGCTATTTTTTGTGACTTGTTAACTCAATCCTAGAACATTATAATCAATAATTTTGGCTTATGTTGCCATCGACAATGCCTTTCTGTCTGCTTGTCCTTTGAAAATTTCCAAGATTTAACTGTCATATGGGGAAAGATTGGAAAGACTGGGCTTGTATTCACTGGAGTTTAGAAGGATAAGGGGATTTTATAGAGACGTATAAAATTATAAAAGGACTGGATAAGCTAGACGCAGGAAAAATGTTCCCAATGTTGGGGGAGTCCAGAACCAGGGGCCAAAGTCTGAGAATAAAGGGGAGGCCATTTAAAACTGATGAGAAAAAAACTTTTTCACCCAGAGAGTTGTGAATTTGTGGAATTCTCTGCCACAGAAGGCAGTGGAGGCCAATTCAATGGATGAATTTAAAAGAGAGTTAGATCAAGCTCTGGGGGCTAGTGGAATCAAGGGATATGGGGAGAAGGCAGGCACTTATTGTGGATGATCAGCCATGATCACAATGAATGGCGGTGCTGGCCCAAAGGGCCAAATGGCCTCCTCCTGCACCTATTTTCTATGTTTTACACTACACACACCTGTAGTGTAAAGCATTGTGAACCAGTACCTAACAAGTTAGCTGCTGGATTTTTGAGGCAAAAAGCTGATGCCAGTTGCACTAGTCTTGGTACACCCCAGTGAGCACTACACCAACCAGTAATACATCAAAAAAATGAAGGTTGGCACACTTTTATTAGAGTGCTGGTTCCCTGCCTGGAAGGATCAATAGTTTAGCAAGCTGCTTGTGCTGTTTACCCATGTTCTGATGCTGAGCTCCATCTCCAGGCAAGAATCAATAGCTTTAATCTGTTCTTCTCTGTCATAAGTCACGCAAGCCAGAGCTTTTAGGTGGTATTACACGGTTTTATGGAGGCAGTTATTCACTGTGTGGACTTGAAGCCATGTTGTGGATTTCCAGTCTATATTCTATTTTTCACCCAAGACAATGACCATGACATTTTTGTCTATCTTTGCGTACACATAAAGATTTTTATTTTACATTTTGGCAGTTTCAGTTTAGTTTATTGTCGCATGCACAGAGGTACAATGAAAAGCTTTTGTTGTGTGCTAACCAGTCAGCAGAAAGACAATACATTATTACAATCGAGCCACTTAGTGTATAGAAGCATGATAAGCGAATAACGTTTAGTGCAAGGTAAAGCCAGTAAAGTCCGATCAAAAATAGTCATTTTTCTTAAGTTACTTTTTTTTTAAATAGTGCCTCACTTCTGTTAACAGTTAATTTTGGTGATCTGATATTTAAGTACCTCCTGGATTCATCTTAATATACAAATAATATGCGGCACGGTGGCGCAGCGGTAGAGTTGCTGCCTTACAGCGAATGCAGCGCCGGAGACTCAGGTTTGATCCTGACTACGGGCGTCGTCTGTACGGAGTTTGTACGATCTCCCCGTGACCTGCGTGGGTTTTCTCCGAGATCTTCGGTTTCCTCCCACACTCCAAAGACGTACAGGTATGTAGGTTAATTGGCTGGGCAAATGTAAAATTGTCCCTAGTGGGTGTAGGATAGTGTTAGTGTGCGGGGATCGCTGGGCGGCGCGGACTCGGTGGGCCGAAGGGCCTGTTTCTGCGCTGCATCTCTAAAAAAAACTGATCATTATACCTGCGACTACCTTGCCAAACCACCAATCTGAATACCCTTACATTTTACAATGATTAATTATATATTTATCTCATCCAGTCTCTGAGCTGTCTCCTGGAATACTGCTTGAATTGTTCTATCAGATACAGGATCTGATATGTTGCTTTTGGATTATAATTTTTTTCCTTTTAATTTTTTCACAAATCAGTGTTTTCCATCTATTCATTCCGCCATTGCCTAGAAATTCCAGTACAGTGCATTTAGGGTGGCACTGGAATAGCACAAGCACCGTGGTTTGGCCTTTGAGATTCAGTCACAATTGAGTCTTCAAGGGGGTGACACGGTTGCACAGCAGTAGGGCTGCTGCATTACAGCGTCAGATGCGGGTTCAATCCTGACCACGGGTGCTGTCTGTACGGAGTTTGTACGTACTCCCTGTGACCGTGTGGATTTTCTCCGGGTATTCCAGTTTCCTCCCACACTCCAAAGATGTACCAGTTTGTAGCTTAATTGGCTTCTGTAAAATTGTATATTATCCTTAGTGTGGAGGATAGAACTAGTGTACGGGATGATCACGGGTCGGCACGGACTCAGTGTTTCCCTGCTGTATCTCCACAGCAAAGGAGAGGTTGGCATTAATAATGGTTGAGCATGGAGGCGACTCCCCTTCACCTACGGCTGGCACTCACTGGCAGAATGGCACTTGGAAGTCAGGGGACTGTACATGATATTGGGAGGGCAGTAGGATGGCAAATTGTGGGTGAATGGAAGAGAACCAGCATTTGTTGAGAGGGAATGGATAAATGACCTGCCGTAGTTTGAATTGAGGGCACTGGGAAATTAGCTCTACATTCGGGAGATGGACGGCACTGTATTGCAGAGTTTATAGTCAAAGGTGGCAGTAGCTTGGGGGATGGAGAATTTTGGTATTTTTACTTATGATTCCATATGATGATGAAGGAACCATTTTTCTTTGGGATGTGAGAAAAGTGGGGGGGGGGGGAGATTGTTTATGAGGAGATTTCCATGTATACCTCTACCTTGCACCATCATTCCGTTTGTCATTTAATCTTTCTTAGGTTCTTCTTTATCACACACCATCCCTTTAGTTCTCTTTCCCTTTCTCCTCTTCTCTACATCTCAAAAATTTAAGTATTTCCAATTCCAGCAAAAGTTTGGTGATGGGAATCTAAAATGCAATTGTTTTAGATACAATATTAAGGCAAAATGAAATAATTCGAAAAGCAAAATCTTTGCATGAATTTCTCAACTTTGAAATTTTAATTTCAATGTACATGGTGTGGAGTGGTTTTGTGATGTTTGGTGATGAGCCACTAACTTGCTGACCAGAGATGATCTGAAAACCATCGATAGTCGAATGGTATCAATAAGATTTCCATGATTAGGCTTTTCCTGGCAGAATGCATGTTTCTTGCCAAGCTGAACAAGCTTGTTTATTGCCTAAGTCCTTAGATTTGTAAATATGATCCAATGAATTAATTAGTACAGTAATTACACCGTGGTAGAGTTGATGCCATACAGCGTCAGAGACCCAGGTTTGATCCTGACTGCGGGTGCTGTCTGTATGGAGTTTGTACATTCTCCCCGTGACCTTGTGGGTTTTCCCTGGATGCTCCAGTTTCCTCCCACACTCCAAAAACGTACAGGTTTGTAGGTTAATTGGCTTCAGTAAAAATTGTAAATTGTCCTTCGTGTATAGGATTCGGTAGTGTATGGGGATCGCTGGTCGGTGCGAACTCGGTGAGCTGAATGGCCTGTTTCCACTCAGTATCTCTGCACTAAACTGGAAACTAAACGAAATTAATTACAAACAGAACTGGATAGCTTGATAACCTCAGCAACAACACCAATTCCGACATTGTAAACGAGAAAAGGCTGGTAAAGTAACTGAAGATTATTGGTTCCAGAAACATGCTGTGATGTACGGGGATGGAGATGATTGGGCTGCAGCACTTACAACCATTACTCTATCTGCCAGTTATACTTCACCAGAAGGAAAGATTTCCCTCTGATCCCCACTGACTTCACTTTCTCCACTGTTCAGTTTATTATGGCACCAACATATTTAGGAATGCTGCCTTGATGCCAAACACAGTCGGTTTCACTACGTGGAGACACGAGACTGCAGATGCTGGGGTCTAGAGCAACTCAATCTTCTAGAGGCATTCAATGGGTCGAGCAGCATCTGAGCAGCCCGTTGAAATGATCCAGCAGTTTTTGTTACTCCAGATTCCAGTATCTGTCTCTTGTCTACCTTTCATTTAGTTCAGTTTATTATTATTGTCATGGGTACTGAAGTGCAGTGAAAAGCCTTTTTGTTGCATGCTATCCAGTTAGCAAAAAGACTATACATGATTACGATCAGGCTATCCCCACTTTGTAGATACAGGATGAAGAGTATAACGTTTAGTGCATGGTGAAGTCCGATTAAAGATAGTTCGAAGGTCTCCAGTGGGATAGATGGAAGGTCAGGACCGCTCTCTAGTTTTTACTACTCCGCTGCATAGTCTCTTCAAGACACACCAATGTTGAAGAAGTTTTCCTGTGCAGTCTCACAGCGATTGGTGCTGGGGCTGCACCTGTTCACAGTCTGTATCAATGATTTGGATGTGGAACGAACAATGTTGCCAGGGGCGGCACGGTGGCACAGCAGTAGAGTTGCTGCATTACAGGGCCAGAGACCCAAGTTCAGTACTGACTACGGGTGCTGTCTGTACCGAGTGGGTTTTCTCCGGGTGCTCCGGTTTCCTCCCACACTCCAAAGACGTCGTGGCTTAGGGGAAAATTGTAAATTGTCCCTAGTGTGTAGGATAATGATAGCAGAATGCTGGTCTGTCTGCGTGTACACGGCGGGCCAAAGAGCCTGTTCCCATGCGGTTTCTCTAAAGTAAAGTCGAACTAAAGTACTGAACTAAAAGAAGTGAGGAGAAATTGAGCAGGCTAGGACTTTATTCCTTGGAGTGCAAGAGGCTGAGGGGTGGTCTTATAGAGGTGTATAAAATCATGAGGATCATATATAGGGTGAATGCACAGTGTGTTACCCAAAGTAAGGGATTCAAAAACAAGAAGACATGTTTAAGGTGAGAGTGGCAAGATTTAATACAAACTTGAGGGGCATTTTTTTCACTCAGAGTGGAATCAGTTGCCAGAGGAGGTAGTTGAGGTACATATGTTAACAGCATCTAAAAGCACTTGGACAGGGTCATGGGTAGGAAAGGTTTAGAGGGATATATGGGCCAAACACAGACAAATGGAACTAGTTCAGATGGGGCATATTATTCGGCATATTATCCAGAGTCTGGAAACAAAGGGCCTGTTTCCAGACTCTATGATCCAAGTGTAATCTATGTATATTAGCTGAAGCTGAATGGTGTGAGGAGGATTCAAAGAACTTTCCCGAAGCATGGACAAGCCAAATGAATAAGCGAGGACGTGGCCCACATTATGTAACCTTGAAAAATGTGAGATTGGTTATATTTTCATAAGACATATAGAAAATCAGACTTCAGCCCTCTTCAATTGTATTGTTTTGCACCACATTGTTCCTGGAATCTTGTGAGAGTTTATTTTGTTCAAGAGTTTTTATTTCCCATTCTCTGTTAATGGTTGCCAAAATGCAGAACTAGTGTATCGTTTTTGACCTTTGTCGCAGACTGCCAGCTGTGATATTCACAGATCCCAAAGATTTTACTCTTCACCTCAATGAGGAGACAGTGTTTCCATTGGGATTACCAATGTGTCTGCTTCACAGTGATAGCACAGAATAAAGTAATGGAGTCTCCGCATGGCATATGGTGTCTAGCTTCATACAAAATGCAGAAGTATTCTTCAATCACTGACACAAAATTTGACTCAATTCACTTGATTGCTAATAAAGGCTACTTGCAGACTTTCAGGTTCATGTCATGTTTCCAGCAGCACCTATTGTGGCGATAATGTCCCAATGGATTTCTGCTTAAAAGAATGCAAATTTTGCTTAATATACACGAGGAAAGCCTCCATTTAAACTTCTCAAATCTGAGGTTCTTGCTCTTATGTTTTCCAAAAAATTTCTGTCTGCTTAGTAAAAAATAATCCTTCAACCAACTATTGCAGATTCTCTTAATTTAGCTTGCAATATTAATAATATATAGAATAAACAGCTAAAGTACTGATAGGTCTGCAGTTTGTTCAAAGCGATTTAAATTGTAACCTTTGCAGTGATTTGCAAATCATCGCATTGCTTTCTGCAGAATGCAGATACTTGTGAATAGTCTGGTTTGTTTTCGATTCATCTCGAGTGCAGTGATGAATGATGTCAAGATGGAAATATTAATGCTAAACAAATTGAATGCATTGTAATACTTTACTGCAATATATTACGCATTTAATTATTTTGATCTATTACAGCATAAAATGATGTGTGTGGAAGCATCTTTATTGTGTTTTGCTATGGCTGTTGGTTTATCAAATTTCCTGACCTGTTGCAGGATGACTCAACTCTTCTTCCAGGGTTCTTTTAATTGTGATTGATGTGCAATTAGCTGTTTTATTGAACCTCATTAAGAACTGCAAGCCTCTGCTCCTGCTACGAGTAATTAGAGTCCAGCTAGCCAGTTCCATCTGTTTCAGTAGAACAGTTTAATTAATGAACTTTTACACATCTATTGCATTGCCTCTAGCAGTCTGTTTTCGGAGCACTACGTAGGTTTTGCACGCTGTCTTTTCTCTACACAACGATTTGTGCTTTTTTTGGTTAGTCATGCAGCTGTGTTAATTACCAAAGTCCCACATCTTCTCAGTTCCGAGACTTTTTAATGTGAAATCTACTCAAAAGAATGTGTCTGAAGCCATTGTGTGATAAGATACAGCAGCAGTTAATTATTTATCATTTTCACTTTGATACAATTTTAAACAGTTCAAAGGCCATGATAATGTGTTTGGTCTCCATCACATTCCCTGCCTTCTGCAGTATAAAGGCTGTCCTCTTAGAAAGTATTAGCATTCATGTGAAAAATGCATTTCTGCTCAATCTGTGCATAGATTTTAGAAAGATTAAAGTGTGCATCATGCATTTTGTAACATTACAGGGAGAAGGGCTTTGAAGTGCTAATGATTTATTTCCTTTCTCTTTTTTTCCATTCAGAAATATTGCCTATTATTTTGTGCTGCAGAAAAGTGCTGGCTGCATATGGGGACTTTTCACAGGGTGTTCTGGTCTCATTTTACAGTTGATCAAATAATATAATATGCTGGGGAAATTTGGTTAACTTCTATTTAAAAATATATACATGATTGAAGAGGGAACAGAGTAAAAAGTGAATTGACTAATGACCAATGTAAACAAAAATCATCCCAGCATCAAATTGTGAACATGCTAGCAGCATTGGTTGCTATTTGTGCAGGCTATTAAAACTGTGGTCAATAGCAGAAATTGTAAATGCATGGTAATAATGACTCAACATAACTTAAAATATACCAAATCTCATTGCTTATGCATCTGGGACACATTCTCACCTTTGCAACTTGAAAATGTAAGCCACTTAAAGATAAAAGCTTCCATCAGAGTTGGATATGGAACAGCAATTTTTAAATTTGCTGTTAAGATATAATAATTTTAACGTAAATATTCCATTGATTTCCATTTCTAACAATCAAATTTATTTAAAGTTTGTTTCAAACCAAAAGTTTGGCATGAGAAGATATGGGAACACGCATTTTGATAGTTCAGTTGGATGAAGGAGATTTTTTGTTTTAATTCTGGGCATAGCAACAAAAAAAAGATTTATTTTTAATTTGTACATGATAAATAGCGTTCTAAGTGGCATGAGCAGGAAAAATGGTCTTTATCATCCGCAGACTGGCAAGCTAGTGTGGAGAGCCACAACCACTTGCAGGGAGTTGTTTGCAGTCAGCTGCCACAGAAGGCTGAGGATTGTGAGTACCAGGTGTTCTGCTTAGGCCGCCTAATTGTTGCCTTGTAATAGACAGCCTGACTGCACAGTATGGCTTGGGGCAAGGATTAGAAGGCTGTTGCAAATGTGCAAGTTGCCTTTCATTCCTTCCGTCCTTTTTATTTTGCTCATGTGTGCCGCTTTAGTCAGTTCAGGTATATTGTGGACACTTCTATATCTTCCGTATTATCATGCGCCCTTTTGATTTCAGCATGAGGCAATAAAGTCCTGGCATTTTGCTCTAATTATCTTTGATTGAACAGTTCATACAAAGTTGATTGCAGATCCCATCTGCTAATTACTGCACCCCTCTGACAGCCATATCAATTGTTACATGTGTACAATAAAGGGAGCAGATCTCTTTTGTTAAATAATAATCTGAAAATTCTGTTTGGAGGACTGTGTATGAAGTGAATCCTTTCTGCTGCACTGCTTATTTCATTGCTGGTTGTGTTGCACATAATATCCAAATATCTTAAATTATATTGCCAACCTTCAGACAGCGGAAAGGAGATATATATATATATATATTTTTTTTTTAAAGCAAACATGAACGAATTGTAAATTTTAAGTTGGTTAGAAATTGCTTTCTGGAATTTTGTCCATAATTTGTGCTCATGTCCATAAATTGCTCGTTGAGAAACAAATTGAAAAAAAGTTATTTGCAAAGGACTCTATAACTGTGTTACTGCCTTCTGTAAATAGGTTTCTGAAGCCCTGGAACAGCAGTGTAAAAAAATACAGCATGCTCCTTGGATTATGTTATAAACCATCAGAGCAGATTAGGATTATTTTTGGGAAGAAATGTCAAATAGGGACATTATAGAGGTAATTACATTTTGAAAAGGGTTAGGTAGCATGGTTCCATTAAGAGGTAACTTCAAACCAAGAGGATATTCTCAAGATATAACTATTATTAGATCACATTTACCAGAAGTTTTTTTCCACCACACCAGTGAGAATGTGGAACTCATTGCCAAATGGGCAACTGAGCAGGTCTTCATGATACATTGAAGAGATGCCTTCAAGCAGCTATCATCAGGAAGTTGGTCGAACAATAATGAGGAGGACGGATAAAGATAATTGGAGTGGAATATAAAAAATGACAAGGCCTAATTTGATGTAATTCTGTGGAATATAATTATTTCTTTGCTGGAAGGGAACTATTGCTGTAAGGATATTTAGGATTAATTTTCTGGCTGAAACAGTTCTTTTTTTTTTAACTTCTTTAACAAACAGAGAAAGCAAGAATAAATGATTGCAAGTCCATAGTAGTGTTTTCCTGCTTGACCTCTACCAAAAATATTTGAGTCTGCAAGTGGTCACAGGGACGCAACCTGTCGGCCTACTTGGATTTGTGTGCCTTGTCATTTCCTTGTGCTTTGGATCCTAAGTTTAAATGTTTAGACTGTGTGCTAGTGTTAAGTTAGTGATATTTCGAGGGCGGCACTGTAGCTCAGCGTTAGAGTTGCTGCCTCACAGCCCTAGAAACCCGGATTTCATCCTGACCTCCGGTGTTGTCTGTGTGAGGTTTGCATGTTCTCCCTGTGAACTCACGGGTTTCCTCCGGGTGCTCCGGTTTCCTCCCACATCCCACAGACACGTATGTTAATTGATGTCTGTAAATTCCCCTTAGTGTGTCGTGGAATCACTAGTGTGAACGGGTGATCAATTGTTGGTGTGGTCTTGGTGAGCCAAAGGGCTTGTTTACATGCTGCATTTCTAAAACTAAAACTACAGTTTGGTGTTAAAGTACAGTACAAATAGGTTACATTATGTTAAAATATTGGGGGGCGGTGTAGAACTATCTTGTTAATAGTGTTAATTATTTACAAAATTATTTACAGTCTTATTATTATAAGCGTAAATATTGAATAAAGCATCTGGCTGTGGATAATTGCATGGAATCTGTCTCATTCAACAGCATGCGAAACAAGGTCAGCAGTTTCCATTACGTTTGGATGTGGTACAAGTATATAAATATTCTTAAAATCCTAATTGTGTTTCCCTTAAGCATAATCGGAAAGAATGATGGCAAGTTTTGGAAACTGATTAATGGGGAATTGAAGTTGTAACTTGGTTGAAAAATAAAATTGGTTGTCATTACTTTAAAAGAAAGTCTTGTATTTAAAAATCAGAATGAATCTTCGTCTTTGTTTCATTTCTTACTTTTCCCTTATGGCAGCGTTTGCATCATTACCAGTCCCATGTTCCCCATCACCACAGCAACAGCTACCTCCAGCTGCTGTTACCTAAGTTGATTTTTCATTGTCGAGTTCTGTTGTGAAGCATTTGTCAAAGGAGCTGTACTTGGTGCTGATTTCAGACGTGTCACCAACTCTTTACAGGTGCCCTGTAATTGCATTTTTAATTGCAAAGAGAATTTTCTAATACTATTATGCTTTCTTTTCCCACTACGCCTTACCTGATGATTCACTGAATTTCACATTTTTTCAATATAAACATTCTTAGACAATGTTTATATGTCACTGTAGGAGACATTTTAACATTGATATTTTAATTTAGTAATACTCCTCCAAAACCTTTAGAACCATGTGTGGTATCTTGTTGGATCCTCTGTCCCAGTTATTCAATGTAAAAGAATAATAGACAGATAGATACATTGCTCAGTTTAGTTTAGTTTTGAGATACAGCGCGGAAACAGGCCCTTCGGCCCACTGAGTCTGCGCCAACTAGCGATCCCCGCACACTAACACTGTCCTACACACTAAGGACAATTAAAATTTTTACCAAGCCAATTAGTCTACAAACCTGTTCGTCTTTGGAGTATGGGAGGAAACTGGAGAAAACCCATACAGGTCACCGGGAGAACGTACAAACTCCGTACAGACAGCACCCGTAGTCAGGATTGAACCCGGGTCTCTGGTGCTGTAAAGCAGTTATTGTTGATGCTGGAAAGGGATGATTTTGTTTTAACTAACACTGCTCAACTTCCGTAGTTTTTACCTTGGCATTGAAAGTCAATTACAGCTTCCTTTAACCAACAACATATATAATTAGTATTCTGCACTGGAATATTGCTATTCTTTCTATATAACATTAATAATAATGTAATTGGAAATGTAAAGTAGATGGCTGCCTGTAATTCAATTGAGAAGTTCAGATAACGTGTTAACGTAGGTTTAAAGCTTGGAATTGTCTTCAACTCAAAAATGTTAATCTTGTAGCTTCTGACTTTTTTACGATATATAACTTTCTTTTTTGATTTTTATCTACCTGGTGGCATGATGCAGGCATGAAAGTAATAAACAAGAATGATACAAGATAAAAGTGTTTACTATTACTTGATGCAAAATGTGATTATCGTTCCAGAACGATATCATTTCCCCATTCAAAAATCTTGCTGCACCAATTTCATCCATTTTCTACACATTTTAATGACTGGAGTTTATGCAACCTCCTTTTTAAATTGGGATAGTTTTACAAAAAGTCAAAGGAATAATGTACACCTCAAAATGACTAACTTAATTATAATAACGAGGAACTGCAGATGCTGGTTTATACCAAAGACAGACATACAAAATAAAGTCTGAAGAAGGTTCCAACCTGAAATGTCACCTATCCATGTTCTCCAGGGATGCTGCCTGACCTGAGTTACTCTAGCATTTTGTGTCAGTGTTTCCTCCTTTGAAAGACCATTGAAACAATGATCATCAATTTTGGGGCGCTGTCCTGCAAATCAAGAGAAGGGAGAAAAGACCTGCAAGAATCCTCTTAATGGTTTAACTGATGTATTGTGAAGAGCTGTATTGTGCAATAACTCAAGTGTTCAAAATGTGACTTTGACACAAATAACGATTGGTATGTTCCCTGTTTTGCAAATGTGGGCAAATTCTCCTGCACTAAAATTCTTGTATAGAATGGACCGCATGATTATATTAATGAAATAATTTTTTGTCCGCTGATGAAGATCGTAGGTAGTTGCGCATTCTGGTTGCATCAGCTTTGAGTTTATTAAACAGCGATGCTGACGTGGCACGGATGTTGGGCAATCAGGTTGCAATGTAGCTGAGTAACTGTCTGCAATCACATAGGAAGCAGCAACAGATTGCGTAGAAGCATGTCCAGTCATGAGCAAGACAAAAGTCAAGTTTTCAAGATGCTTCTATCGTGTTTTTATATCAGTAAAGGATCATTTTAAAAGTTCCTGTGTTGGAAATCGGGGCTCTGGTCAACCTGAAACTTCTGGTCGCTTCGCCCCTTTCTGTCACTTTGTATTAACACTTGGGCTGCAAATAAACCTGCCTTTGGGAACGTTACTGGCGGAAGCTAATATGAATTAGACACATTTTTCTGGATTTGTGGCCATATCAAGTAATAGAGAGAGATTAGAATCATTAGTACTTAACTGCAGGCACTGTCGTTCCATTGATTGATAGCGTTAGGATGTCGTTATAAGTCAGGACAAATGCTCTTGTCTAAAATAAATTGAATCAGTCGTCTTATGGACAGAGAGTACGTGGTTTAGTTTGTTGTTTTACTCGACTAATTTGATGTGTTTGATTTTGTATTTGTAATATTATCAGCGCATTGATTGCATTTGACACAGATGGTGTTATCATCAATTCCTGCCAAGGTAATGTACAAATGCTTTATCTTTGATTAGATAAATTCCCTCACTATGGTACGTGAATAAGATGATGAATCATTTGAAATTCTTCGAATCCACGCAAAACCCTATAGAATGCATGTTGGAAAATAATTTAAATGTCTGTAAATATCTTCTTGAATTTCAGTACAAGTTGATTTTTTTTTCAAAGACAGTGGACAATATTAAATTTCTTATGATTTTTGTACATTTGGCTATGCCAACTGAGGAACTCCAAAGTGGCCTCACATGACGAAAAAAATCCCAGAGGTTCAATTAATCTGCAGTGGCTCTATTGCCAAAAAAGGCTTGGGAGAGAAGGCTCATTAAATATTGGGCCTAGGTATATCTTGTCAGCAATTTAACTTAGATTAAAAACTGTAATAATGCACATTGGGAGTTCTGTTGCAGGGTTACATGTGGCCTTTTCCCTAGTTTCTTTCCCCTGATGCATGCCCCATTCGTAGAACATGCCAGATAATTAGACAAATGACCATCGGCACCTCCATGTACACTGATAAAATGGGACAGTTGCATTGTTACACTGATCTCAGCGGAAGGCTAACTTAGGGATTTGCCTCTCGTAATCATGGTGAGGAGCAAATGCTTTCAGCCTGATATTTCCAGTGGAATGAGCTTTTCATGAAGGCTGTGCGTGACAACAAGTCCTTTTCACACATGCTTGACAATTGCCAGTCAGCACCTGCTCTCCTTGCGCAAATAGCTTTCAGGTACCTGAGCTTTGCTGACGGTCTGTGCTTTGCCAATTGTTAAGTGAAACAAGGATTTTGCACAATAAAAGAAGCAGATCGTCAAGAAACTGTTAAGTGCAATTCACCTTTCCTTTAATATGGATGTACAATATGAAAAACAGGACGTGCAGGAAGGAACTGTAGATATTGGTTTAAACCCAAGATGGACACAAAAAGCTGGAGTAACTCAGCGGGTCAGGCAGCATTTCTGGAGAAAAGGAATAGGTCGAGACCCTTATTCAGACTGAGAGTCGGGAAAGGAAACGAGAGATATAGATGGTGATGAAGAGAGATCTAGAACAAATGAATGAAAGATATGCAAAAAGACATGATGATCAAAGAAAGGTGGATCCCACAATGGTCCATTGTTGGCAGTGGGTTAGGTGGTAACAAGTTATACAGACAGTGAAACTCAACAGGACGACAGTGAACCGAGTTAGATGGTTAGGGTGGGGGAGGGATGGGGTGAGAGGGGGTGCAAGGGCTACTTGAAGTTAGAGAAATCACGAGTCATACCACTGGGTTGTAAGCTGTCCAAGTGAAATATGAGGTGTTCCTCCAATTTGCATTTGGCCTCACTCTGACAATGGAAGAGGCACAGGGCAGAAAGGTCAGTTTGGGAAGAGGAGTAAAAGTGTTTGGCAACCGAGAGATCACATAGGTCAAGGCCGACTGAGCGAAGGTGTTCAGACGTTGGTTGTTTAAGGAAAACTTGAACTTTTCCTGATTGTCCTTGTGTCTTGTTAATGTTCATAGTAAAATTAAATTTAGCAGGAAACTGAAGTTGATTGAATTAAAAGGGTAGACCAGATGGGAAAATTGATATCTGAGAAATGAAGCCATTTTCCCCACAGCATTATCAAACATTATTGTGGCCCCAATACATACCACAGTAATTTTGAGCTGATAATCTGGTGCTATTGGATAGTATTGGTAGATCCAAATTACTAAGTCACATGGTTGAAGCTCCTACTTTTAGTTCAAGATTATGTGACAGAGTTTAAAAATTCAACACGAAAATGCACAGTCTCATCAATGTCTGTCCACACTCTCAATAGATTTATATCCTGCAGGTTGTCCCAGAAACTTCTATACAAGATCTTTATTCATGGCCTGTGCTGCATTATTTTTAGCGCTATTATTGCTCCTTTGTGCAACCATCTGTAACTCAAATTGATTAACTTTTGGGGGGAAAACAGCTTGCATCAGATCATAAAGTGATGTGACAATTTGGCCCAGGTTTCTCATCGAAATCATACCTGCTGAGTTTTCATGTTCAATTTCCCCATTTTCCAATTTGAATGAATGCGAAGCAAACTTTCTCACTGATGGATCACTTGTCAAATGCACTCGCATATTGTTTTTCAAGTGAAATTTCCCAAATATATGATAGAAACATAGAAACATCGAAAATAGGTGCAGGGGTAGGTCATTCGCCCCATCAAGCCAGCACTGCCATTCAATATGATCATGGCTGATCATCCAAAATCAGTACCCCGTTCCTGCTTTTTCCCCATATCGCTTGATTCCGTTAGCCCCAAGAGCTAAATCTAACTCTCTTGAAAGCATCCAGTGAATTGGCCTCCACTGCCTTATGTGGCAGAGAATTCCACAGATCCACAACTCTGGGAGAAAAAGTTTTTCCTTATCTCCGTTCTAAATGGCCTACCCCTTATTCTTCAACTGTGACACCCCTGGTTCTGGACTCGCCCAACATGGGGAACATTTTTCCTGCATCTAGCCTGTCCAATCCCTTAAGAATTTTATGTTTCTATAAGATCCCCTCTCATCCTTCTAAACTCCAGTGAATACAAGCCCAGTTAACCTATTCTTTCATCGTATGTCAGTCCCACCATCCCGGGAATTAACCTGGTGAACCTACGCTGCACTCCCTCAATAGCAAGAATGTCCTTCCTCAAATTAGGAGATCAAAACTGCACACTACTGCAGGTGCGGTCTCACCAGGGCCCTGTACAACTGCAGTTGGACCTCCTTGCTCCTAAACTCAAATCTTCTCGCAATGAAGGCCACCATGCCAATAGCTTTCTTCACTGCCTGCTGTACCTGCTTGCTTGCTTTCAGGGACTGATGTACAAGCACACCCAGGTCTCGTTGAACCTCCCCTTTTCTTAATCTGACACCATTCAGGTAATAAACTGCCTTCCTGTTCTTGCCACCAAAGTGGATAACCTCACATTTATCCACGTTATACTGCCTGCCATGCATCTACCTATTGACCCAACCTGTCCAAGTCACCCTGCAGCCTCATAGCATCCTTCTCGCAGCTCACACTGCCACCCAGCTTTGTGTCATCCGCAAACTTGGAGATATTACATTTAATTCCCTCGTCTAAATCATTGATATATATTGTAAATAACTGAGGTCCCAGCACTGTGCCTTGCGGCACCCCACAAGTCACCAGCTGCCATTCTGAAAAGGACCCGTTAATTCCTACTCTGCTTCCTGTCTGCCAACCAGTTCTCTATCCATGTCAATACCCTACCCCCAATACCATGTGCTCTAAATTTGCACACTAATCTCTTGTGTGGGACCTTGTCAAAGGCTTTTTGAAAGTCCAGATACACCACATCCACTGGCTCTCCTTTATCCATTCTACTTGTTACATCCTCAAAAAATTCCAGAAGATTAGTCAAGCATGATTTCCCCTTCATAAATCCATGCTGACTTTGACTGATCCCGTCACTGCTTTCCAAGTGCGCTGCTATTACATCTTTAATAATCGATTCAAGCATCTTCCCCACTACCAATGTAAGGCTAACTGGTCTATAATTCCCTGTTTTCTCTCTCCCTCCATTCTTAAAAAGTGGGGTTACATTGGCTACTCTCCAGTCCACAGGAACTGATCCAGAGCCGAGAGAACATTGGAAAATGACCACCAATGCATCCATGATTTCTAGGGGCACTTCCTAGAGTACTCTGGGATGCAGACCATCAGGCCCTGGGGATTTATCTGCCCTCAGTCCCAACAGTTTACCTAACATTATTTCCTGACTAATGTGGATTCCCTTCAGTTCCTTCCTCCCACTAGATCCTCGGTCCCCTAGTATTTCTGTGAGATTGTTTGCGTCTTCCTTAGTGAAGACAGAACCAAAGTACTCATTTAACTTGTCTGCCATTTCTATGTTTCCCATTATAAATTCACCTGTTTCTGACTGTAAGGGACTTACATTTGTCTTCAATGGTTTGATACAAGCTTTCAATTCATCTATTTAAGTACTTTGTGGCATTACTGATATCACTTGTTGTAAATCCCCCAGCTAGCTCCTAGATGTTAGGGCACAGTGTGGACGGAGGTACGATAGGGAAGAAAAATCACATCTCCGTCGAGGTAAGAGATTTTTAAAAAGTTTCGCCCCACCCCACCCCCCACATAAAAACAAGCTAAAGAACACTAAAACATACATTTAACACATACTAAAAAAACAACAAAGAAGGAAGGGACAGACAGTCTGTTGGCAAGGCAGCCATTGCTGGCACCACATTGCTTACGTGGAACCCAAACTTATCTCTGCAGTATAGCAGGAGACAGAAATGTTTTTCAGATGTCTTGGTTAGCATGCCACCCTGAAATAAGACCCTTTTTTTTTTTAAAGCATTTCTGATTGTGCTATTTGCAATTTGGCAGCCTCATTACCTATGATACATCAGTATCAAGACTTAAATAAATTTCTGTGGACACGAGCTGCAGATGCTGGTTTACAAAAAAAAGACATAAAGTGCTGGAGTAACTCAGCAGGTCAGGCAGCATTTCTGGAAAACATGGACCTATCCTGGATCATCCCAACAGTTGCCACAGATCTTACGTACATTCAGTGATAATTTACAGTGGCGAATTAACCTACCAACACATTTTTAAAATATTTTGATCAGTAGTATAGAGGGATTATAGTAGGGCAGCACACTGGTGCAGTTGGTAGAGCTGTGTGGAGTTTGCACGTTCTCCCATTGCCCACGGAGTTTCCCCCAGGTGCTCCGGTTTCCTTCCACATCCCAAAGACATGCAGCTTTGTAGGTTAATTGGCCCCTGTAAATTGATGCTTGTATGGGTAGGGAGTGGATGCGAAAGTGGGACAACATAGAATTAGTATGAATGGGCGACATGGATGGTGGGCGTGGAAACAGTGGTCCGACAGGCCTGTTTTCTTGCTGTATCATATATCATATCATATCATATATATACAGCCGGAAACAGGCCTTTTCGGCCCTCCAAGTCCGTGCCGCCCAGCGATCCCCGTACATTAACACTATCCTACACCCACTAGGGACAATTTTTACATTTACCCAGCCAATTAACCTACATACCTGTACGTCTTTGGAGTGTGGGAGGAAACCGAAGATCTCGGAGAAAACCCACGCAGGTCACGGGGAGAACGTACAAACTCCTTACAGTGCAGCACCCGTAGTCAGGATCGAACCTGAGTCTCCGGCGCTGCATTAGCTGTAAAGCAGCAACTCTACCGCTGCGCTACCGTGCCGCCCATCAATCAATCAATTAACCAATTTATCAATATTCACCCTCAGCATGCTCATCAATTCCCGTTTGATACTTTGGGCATTAACCTGCACCCAGTGATAATATACAATGGCCAATTGACTTACAAGCACGTCTTTGTGAATATTGTTATTAATGGTATTGAGAGTTTACAGAATCCATTAGAAACGTCCCCTGCTCTTATCTCAGTAAGAGCACGGCGACCCTTTGCCTATATCTACTTGTATCTATTGCAATCATTTTAACTTATGAAATGCATACGACTGCCCCATAGATGATGGACTTAGCAGATGAAGCCGACTCTTGCTAAACACTTGCATCTGATATACGGCTTGGATGGATCCCTTAATCCAACCAAACATGACAGAACCTGTAGAATTCCCAGGTTGCTACCATGATTTTTGAGTACATTAATCAAGCAACCTATAACCAATGTCACTGGTGCTATTCTTGTTTCAGATGCTCAGGATTGAGAGTTGACCAGTCCAACAGGGATTTGTGGACCTTGAAGTGCCTTTTCCTGCATTTTATATCCTGATTTTCTAATATTCAGTTATTCCATAATAATATTCTTAAAATATTGCCTGTCAATATTTTATTATTTAGCTCATAATTGTGAGGCATAGTATATTTATCTTAAACAATGTCACTTGCCTTGAGCTACTTCAGTAGCTTAACCTGTGAAAAATTCAGCTTATCTTTACCAAAAGCAATAAACTGGGCAATACTTGTACCAGAGCTGAAATAAAATGAAGGAAAATAATTAAATATAAAAATAATTAAATGAAATTGAAATTTACACTTTACCTAGTGTGAGTCAACAGAAGAGTAAAAAAAAAATCATATTTTTGCTTTGCGGCTTAGAAGGTCACTCGATCCAAATGGACCAAAAGGTGCTAAAAGGAAATAAAGTGTTGATAATCATCTTCTCAGAATAAGAGTTTGCTCTGTGGCGATCATGCAAATAAAAATAACTTTTGAAAAAGTAAGAGCAAAATTGATCAGTGGAGTAGACAAATTAAGCTGATTCTGCGTGCAATAAAAATAAGAAGGCAAGGTTGTTTACTGACTGTCGAAAGCTGAGTAAATAAACACATGAAGTACAGTGAATTATGAACTACAAGTATGGATAGCCTTGTGAGATTGTGATACAAAAGCTGTAATGAAAACGTGGCTTAAACTGGGGTACTAGTTATTCATAGATTTGATGTAATCAGAAAAGAGAAACATTTAAAAAAAACTGATGGGGGTAGCAATCCTTATTAGGAAGGATTTTGCAATGTTGGTAAGAGTGTGTATTGTGGGGGCAGACGCAGCATCCATTTTGTTAGAGTTGAGAAGCAAAAGGAATCTGATTGTACCATTGGGAATAATTTATTTTGTCTTTTCATAATAAGGGACAGATAGTGGTGCAAATCTACAATCAAATAGCAGAGATGCTGAAGATAGTTTGAATGGACACATTCAGAAGACCTTTATTCCAAATTAATACTTTAGTTTGGTTTTAGTTCAGAGTTATAGTGCGGAATCGGTCTCTTCTGTCCACTGGGTGCGTGCCGACCAGCGATCCACGCACACTAGCACTATCCTACACACTAGGGACAATTTACAATTTTTACCGAAGCCAATTAATCTACAAACCTGTACAGCTGTGGATTTATGAAATAATGGGAAAGATGGGGGAGAATTTCTGAGATCTATTCTGAACACCCTTGACCAGTGTTGGATCTGGTCCAGGAACATTAGTTTGTGGGACAACACTCGGACAAGAGTGATTATTGTAATGTCAGGCATAGATTAGCACTGTGGAGAGCAAGGAACAATCTGAAGTCGAGCTGAAAAAGTACTTATTTCAGTGGCGTGAGAGAGGATTTAGCCAGAGATAAATAGAACTGAGAATAGTCAGGAAAATCTGTGAAGAAACAATGGGAACTCTTTGAAAACGGTCTTTCAGGTACAAGCTGAATATAGTTTCATGTGTCAAAGTTGGATAATCCAAAAGCAGGGTTCCTTGAATATCAAGATAGATAGAATATTATAATAAAACAAAATAAGCCAGTGTATGAAGTCTCTCGATAGAAGTTGTCAAGTAAAAACCAGATTAAACTTAATTTTGAGTGCAAATGAAGAAGAGAGTAAGACTTGCAAAGGGAGAACTTGAGAATGAAAGGATACTTAAATGGAATCCAAAATTCTTTCACCAGCAGGTAAAAAAAATGAAGGAATAGTATGTGTCAGAGTAGGATTGCAGACTAAGATGGTGATTATGCATTTAGGGCAAGACTAGAATGCTTGATGAGTGTTTTATAAGAAACCAATTTTTAAAAATTGGTAAAACCATGGCTGGGGATGTAAGAGGAATTGCAAATGCTAAAATCTGGAGCAAAAAAAATTGCTGAGGAACTCAGCGGTTCGAGTAGCATCTGTTGGGGGTAAAGGAAATGCTTATAATTTTACCCCACAAATCCTGCTTGACTCAGAGGTTGCACTTCAGAGATATCAGTATTAAAAATTCAATGTTCATTTAAATTTGATTATGTTGGCTGTAAATATACAATATATTTCAACTCTTTCATCGTGGATTAAATGATTTCTGTATTTCTTCGGAGTGTGATCCATCATCAACCAATTGCTTTTTGTTTCATTTACAAAGAGAACGGCTTTCTTCTTTGTGAATAATTTTCCTGACTACCACGCCTTTTTATCATCCCCATTAATTAGTCTAGCTGTTACATGAATTGTGTACCTCAATATCCATATCAAGCCTGTGATAGTAGACATAAAGAATCAGTAAATGGTTTACATATCAATAGATTCATTTTGGAGTGTGCTCGGTAAATCGGCATGCATTATACATGTTCTTATTGGCGGGCTTTGTGAAGGAATTGATTGCTCACAAGTATGCTATCTTTCGCAAGCTCATTATTTCTTTCAGAACATCTATTTTATAAACACATTTTTGTAATTTTCAACGTTATATCTTTTAAACTATTTTTTTCTGCTGAATTCTCCAAGAATAAAATGTTTTTAGTCCTTTGCAATCATTTGCATACTTTTTAAATTGTATTCTTTCCATCCCTTGTTCTCCCATCCCCACCAGGCTCCCTCCCTCCCACCTCATCTCTCACACATTAGCATTATTTCCCTCTTAGTCTCATGCACCATTAGAAATCTATTTTTCTATGGATCTCTGTCTTCAATTTAGACTTTAGAGATACAGTGTGGTAACAAGCCTTTAGGCCCACCAAGTCCGCACTGACCAATGATCATCCCATTACACTAGCACTATTCTACACACTTGGGACAATTTACCAATGCCAATTAACTTACAAATCTGTACGTCTTTGGAGTATGAGAGGAAACCGGAGCACCGGGAGGAAACCCATGCGGTCACAAGAAGAATGTACCCGTAGTCAGGATCAAACCCGAGTCTCTATCGGTGCAAGGCAGCAACTCTATTGCTACGCCACTGTACTGCCCTGTGTTCTTCTCCCACACTCTCCCATTCTGTATCTCATGCATCTACTTGAAGCATGGGTAGGCTTTGGGTTGGGGAGCACTTTAGGAAGCAAAATTACATGTCCATTGCCTGTGATCAATAACGTAAGCTGAAAAGTTTGAAACTAACCTAAAAGGTTGAGTGCAAAGGATGCGTCATGCCAAGATTCAGTCCCCAGCAACCAGTAAACCAACGAAACATTAACTATTAATGTAGCATAGGCCAAACGCCTGACATTTGCAACTAATTTTATTCACTTGAGATTTGCAACTAATCTTAATCTTCTTGACAAATCATAAGACCAAAAAGGCAAATGTAACAAATACATTGGTATCGATATTTAATTAAATTCCGGGGGATTTCGTGATAGTACGCTCTAGTGCACCTCTAAAGAATTAAACATCGCCTTTTCATTTTTTGGCCAATTAATGCATATATGTTTATTAAAGGTGCGTAGTGGTACTTTCTGCCTACAATAAAAGCACTGATTAAATTAAGTTTTACCCTTTCTCATGATGTTACCTTAGCAAAGGGGAATTGGAATAAGGCCTAATCAACAGCAACAAGTTGAGTTTTTAACATACCTGTAAGCTACAGATATGAAAATGAGGGAATATTCAAACTCCCACAGGCAGAATAGGTGTGAATGTGGCAAGAACCAGATAGTATTGGAAATGTCCAGCTCTTTTCACTGAACTTTATAGTCCTTGACAAATGGACTCAAGGTTCTCTATGCAATCACACATGCTCCTCTTCCATTTTGAGAGTTTATGGGCAAGGGATTAAGATGAATCAGTGAGAGTGTCGTTTTAAGGATGCTTTGAAAATATCCTTGGTATTCCCCTGTCCTCTTGGTATTTCTCAATTGCTGTGTTAGAATGCTTGCTTGAGTCCATGTCCCTCTTGGTATCCAGTCGCTCAGGATTGACTTTAAATCGATCAAATGCTCTAATACCCTTTCCCTTAAACGATTGCTGAGGACAAACATTTGTTATGGTAAGGAACGAAAATAGGGTTGTGTCGATCAAGTTGAAGAGGCCACATTGCCTCATCTATGGAATTTGTTGATTCAAATGTTCAAATCAGGCAGAATAGTGATTTAAACTGAGGAAAAATTCTACAATTGGAGCACTGAAATAGTGAAAGGGTGTTTTTGATAGGGTTCGTATTGGTTATGATTTTGAACGTTGGACCCGGATTTATCAATATTACAACCATCTACAATGTTGCCACCACACAATGCTAAAGGATTCTGGTTATTTTCACAGATAGTCCAGAGAAAGCTCTAGACATTCTATAACTAATATTGCATTTAAACATACTTCTCGGGATTTCAGTGTTTAAATAACCAAGTTGTTCAAATGCATTCTGCTGACGAGAGCTGTTTCTCCGTTTACAAGTTCCTCTGGATCTATGGCACTGACTGGTGAGTTTCAGCATTGACACTAAATAAAGTTACATTACTCCAGAAGGTATTGTATCTGTTCCTTGCACAACAAACATCTTGTGGGAAGTGAAAACGTGCCACCTTCTGGAAAAGTAGCATACATATTTGTAATAAAATGTTATCACGACTCATCCTTGAAATTAAACTGCTCAGTTCAGTTCCTTCAGTGCAATGTATCATAAAGTGAGCCATAGCGTGCAGCTTCTACTATGTGTATAAAGTTTGCTAAAGCGTACAGCTTCTACTATGTGTACATTAAATATCCCAAGATCCAGTCCACCTATATATTTTGGGTTTATGAAATACAAATCTGTCCTCACCTGCTTCCTAAAATAGACACAAAATGCTGGAGTAACTCAGCTGTGCAGGCAGCATCTCTGGATGGAAGGACAAGACAAACAACCAATCTTGAGCTATTAAAGATAATAAATGCTGTCTTAGTCAGATTATAACCTATGAAATGCGAGGCATGTTCAATAATTTGAGGATGTCCTAACAGGTGATGCTAGACGAATGTATACCTTGTGAATTAACTATTTTAAAATTATAAATTCACTTTTGAGATGGAATAATTACCAGGCAATCTTGCAGAATTATTTGAATTTGAATCTTGTATTGGGAATCTGATGTTGAAGGAAAGAATAATGTGGACATATGGAAAGATGGCATTCTATTATTGAATACCTGTTGGGCAAAGATTTTAGAAAGGAAATTGGACTATTTTACTATACATGAATGCAACACCATATGCCTCTTCCCACTGCAATGGCTGTTAACACTTCATTAGGGCTTGTGAGCTGACGAAATTAATTAGATGTTTACAGCATTCTAATGACTTGGAGGGATACATTCCATGCAGGGTATGGGCATCTGTGGTATGTCTATTAATGTTTTCACACGTGCATGGTACATTCTGTACATTAACTCTTTACTTTTGGTTAGCAATTACCTTCCTGGTGAGGGGCGAGATCATGCTCACAGGGAACTGACGTACAATTAGATTTTTTTCAGATAAAATGGCGCAGCGGTAGAGTTGCTGCCTTACAGCGCAAGGGACCGTGGCTCAATTCTGACTGGGTGCTTGTCTGTACGGAATGTGTACGTGCTCCCCGTGACCTGCGTGGGGTTTTCTCCGAGATCTTTGGTTTCCTCCCACGCTCCAAAAACATACAAGTTTGTAGGTTAAATGGCTTGGTATGAATGTAACAATTGTACCTAGTGTGTGCAGAATAGTATAAGAAAATAACTGCAGATGCTGGTACAAATCGATTTATTCACAAAGTGCTGGAGTAACTCAGCAGGTCAGGCAGCATCTCGGGAGAGAAGGAATGGGTGACGTTTCGGGTCGAGACCCTTCTTCAGACTGAAGAAGGGTCTCGACCCGAAACGTCACCCATTCCTTCTCTCCCGGTGTGCAGAATAGTGTTTGTCTGCGGGGATTGCAGGTCGGTGGCGACTCGGTGGGCTAAAGAGCCTGTTTCCGCGAGGTATCCCTGAACTAAAATGGCATGCAATGCCAAAATAAGCAGGTATTTCGAAAGAAATCTTGGTAGCTATTCATTGGGAATTGATGAAGTTTAGTATTGGAATAAGGTTTCCCGTCAGATATTTTCTTATTTGTTTGCAACACGTCTTCCATTCAAGTGACATGCTCTATATCTCACTGATTACCATTGAGCAATCAAATATATGTTCAATGTGAGTGAAATCTATACTATTTCAAATACTGGTTAGTGTTTTTAGCCAATTCAGTGTCGGATCAATGTGGCAAGCCTGATATCACAGATGTCACTGTGATTTTATGCAACACAGAAGAAATTGATCAAGCTAGCACATCTATAAATGTGTTCCAATTGAACGTGATTCATTTGTGATGTAAACGCATGGTTGCCATCGGTCAACGAGTGCAAACGTTCTTGGAAACTGTGATGAAGCATTCATGGTTCATCTGTCCGTCTTCACTAATTTTGTTGCACCTCCAAGCAGACTTACTTGCTGTCTGAACAAAGATGAAGGTTACCCCGAAAAAAGAAAAAAGGCTGCTGGCACCCATGAGAAAGGAAAGAATGTGATTAGTTTAGCTTAGAGATGCAGAGCAGAAACAGATGCTTCGGCCCACCGAGTCCACGCCAACCAGTGAACCTGTACACTAGCACTATCCTACACACTAGATAATTTACAGAAGCCAATAACCTACCAACCTGTACATCGTTGGAGTGTGGGAAGAAACCGGAGCACCCGGAGAAAACCCACTTAGTCACAGGTAGAACTTGGGAGCAATTCAGTGCCTACCTTCAATAATCTATGCATCCCTTGAGATTGGTGAGGTAATAAGTGGAGTACTGACAGAGGACTTTGAGGTGGAATCATGGAGTCTAGGTCAGGGGGATGTACCAGGTTAGATGTACAGTCCCATCTCCATCTGAAACATTGACTATCTCTCTGCCTCCAAAGTTGCTGCCTGACCTGCTGAGTCCCTCCATCAACTATTTTTCCTCACTCATTTAGCTGCTCGTACTATTATGGACAAATAAGGTACATCTGTGCAATGCGGTCATCGGAAAAGGCTCAAGTTCAGTCGTCGCATTCAATATTAATTCAGGGAAAAGTAAGTTAATGACTAAAATTGTGCCTTTGGCAGGAGTGAATGTTGTAGCCATGTTTAGATAATGATTTGGCATTTACAATTTTCTCTTATGTCAAGTTGATATCAGGCAATCCCTCATGATCAAAGTGATGTGTTTTCACTCTTTGTGGGTTCTGAGGTGACTGATGATCTTGATGTGTGACTCAAAAGTTTTGCCTCAGTGGGGCAAAGGTTTTTGGTGGAGCAGTTTGAAAAGTGGTTCTTTCATTCTTTATGCTGGGGTTCTGATATATTAGCATTTATTGATAAAGAATTATTACCAGCAAAGCATTTATTTAATACTAGACCAAGTGGACCCGTTGGGGCCCAAACCTCTCCTGCATTGGTGCAGCACCCTCTACTCCCCTCTCCCCTCCTCCCTCCTCTCTCTCCCTTCCCGCCTCCCCTTCCCCCCCCGCCCACTCCATCCCCCTCAACCCCCTTATCCTTCCCCCTCCCTCCCTAGATTTAAACTTTAAAATGTGAATAACGTTAAAAATATAATGCCGATTTCAATGAAACTTCTTCCATTAGCACCAAATTAGATGGTGAGTAAGGTGGGCCTAAAATTGTCACGCTATCGTGTACCATTTTGGCTGTAGTTCAGGAACAAACAAACAAACAAACAAACAAAAGTTTTAGTATATAGATATCAGTATGTTTTTGTTTTGTTATATGTAGAACGAAAATCTCAGGAACATACTCTATAGATCAAAGGATCTAGTTGTATGGTACTGGAACATTGAGTCTCGTCATGTGCAATCTGGGCAAGACAGCAAATGACAATAGACAATAGGTGCAGGAGGAGGCCATTCGGCCCTTCGGCCCTTCGAGCCAGCACCGCCATTCAATGTGATCATGGCTGATCATTCTCAATCAGTACCCCGTTCCTGCCTTCTCCCCATACCCCCTGACTCCGCTATCCTTAAGAGCTCTATCCAGCTCTCTCTTGAATGCATTCAGAGAATTGGCCTCCACTGCCTTCTGAGGCAGAGAATTCCACAGATTCACAACTCTCTGTCTGAAAAGGTTTTTCCTCATCTCAGTTCTAAATGGCCTACCCTTTATTCTTAAACTGTGGCCCCTTGTTCTGGACTCCCCCAACATTGGGAACATGTTTCCTGCCTCTAACGTGTCCAACCCCTTAATAATCTATGACGTTGTGCAACCATTGCACCGTGGTGGAAACAAAATCCATATATGAAGCGTGTCTGTCAGCTAGTTTGCAGAGGTTATTGTGGGCATGGACTGAAAGATTTACAGGGTTGCAATGATGTATTACATCCAGTGTTCAGAAATGCACTGCGAGAGAAGTAGGCTTCTTTTTGTGCATTTTAAAAATGGTAATTAAGTGCACTGAAACCTGCAATTTGCAGACATATCTCAATGGAATTTCTTCCAAACATAATTAAGAGAGGCAGGAAGAAAGAAATCGCAATTTGTAGGATTATTTGTTCCAGTGTCAAATGCTGGCTTAAGTATTAGTTGTGAATATATTCACTGTTCACTATTTTATAATGGAGGTAATGTAGTACTTCAATAGAAAAAAATATTTTTCATGCAAAATAAAGTGTGCCCTAAGTATTTTAATTGAATCCTTTCCCACTGTCAAATATCAGTTGCAGCCTGGTTCTGTTATTACAAATAAAGAAATTCTATTTAATTGAGTCTTTCTGGTAATGAACCATGCCGAGAGATTTTTTTTTAATTGCCATTTTATTTCCTGCGTTAGTATCGTAAGATAACTGTGAATGCATTCGTAGTTACACATTCAACTACAGAAGATGGCAGGAGAACTAACTTTTGTGTATGGTGATCTTCATGATCTTTAATTAATGTAAAATTTTATGTGACTCTTCCTTATGCACTTCCATATGGACAAGTAAACATTAGAGTTTGTTATTGTATGTGCATTTTAATGAATCTTGCATCACAGAGCACATTTGTGTTAATAATTTAATGGGGCTACTAGTTTTAACGGAGCCGAAGATTAAACATCTTTGTATATATTCCCATTCTTGGGTAGAATTATGTATCATGCATCTGATTAGAATTTTAGTGTTACAACAAGAATACATTTATAGCAAATCTTCAACCCAGAGTTGTGTGTTTTAAAATGTTTATGTCTACCTACAAATTCATGTCCAAATGATGTGTATTTCTGAAAAACAGCTGGTTGAAAGATGAGGGCTGTCATTTTTCTAATGTAGGGAGCTATGGATAACCCTGGAAAGTAGGGCAATCATATTGGTTTCAGTGAAATGAGTACAGAAGCAATTAACAGGAGCCTCCTCATCTCATTCATTTGACTAGGCTTACTGGGGCTTTGATGAGTAGTAGGTTGCACTCAATGTTGTTGGTTGAGCAGATAAAAATACTTGAGAATGCTCTTTCTCATTTCTTTTCAGCTGATAACTCTGAGAGTGGCAGAAATATTATCAAAAGTCAAGAGTGTTTATTTATCATATGTATCATGAGCAAAAAAATAAAATCCTTACTTGCTGCAGCCTTACAGGCTCATTAATGCAAAGGCACAGCAAATATATGCATAATAATTATTAATATAATAACTTAATAAACATTAATGCTAGGTAACCAGACCATAATAGTGCAAAACTGAAGTACATAGTGCTTAGAATTATGAAGATCACCAAAGTTCATAGTTGACTATTTTTCATAAATATTTTTTTAAATCTTTTTAATAAATATTCCTAATTCCTGTGGCAATAAATTCTATTAGGTTAACATTTTTGGTTACACAAAAGGAATTTCAAAATGCTTGAGTAATTCGGCAGGACAGGCAGCATTTCAGGATGGTAGGAATGAATGACGTTTCGGGTCGAGAAGTTTGAAGAAGGGACTCGACTCGAAACGTCATCCATGCCTGCTACCCAGAGATGCTGCCTATCCCTGAGTTACTCCTGCATTTTGTGTCTATCTTCGGTGTAAACCAGTATCTGCAGTTTCTTCCTACATGAAAGGAATTTCAAATTGGATATTTTAAATATATAAATCGAACTAATTATGAGACGTGTAATTTCAGACTGGGAGAGGCGTTAGGTGGAGGTAGCAAGATCCTGCTTGGATTCCTGCTGTTCTGAATCTGCATAAATGCTCTGAATATCAACGTTAATTGTAAGATTTTCGTTGGATTTGATGAAGACACAAACAGCAAGAGTATTAAAATCAATTGATACAATTGATGAAAGGTGAAGATTTGGTTTGCTTATTCATTTGCAAACTAATTTTACAATGACAAGTGTGAATTGTGCAAATTGGTCAAAAAAATCAGATGCGTTCAAAAATGTAACCTTAGAGAGTTACAGCAGGAGTCTCGTGTGATATCGATCCCAATGTCCAGACAGCCTCATTCCCTCGCTCTCTAACTCTCCCCCACCCAAGTCGCACCTGCTTCTCGTTTTCACCTAACAAACAGTTTTTTCCTTTTTCCTTTATCATCATTACTTTTTTGCATATCTTTCATTCATTGGTCTTTATCTCTCTACATCATCACCTATATCTCTCGTTTCCCTTATCCCTAACCAGTCTGAAGAAGGGTCTCGACCTGAAACGTCACCCATTCCTTCTCTCCAGAGATGCTGCCTGTCCCGCTGAGTCACTCCAGCATTTTGTGTCTATCTTCAGTTTAAACCAACACCTGCAGCTCCTTCCTGCACACGTACCCAAACAATATTTAAATGTTAATGAAATGCACATAATAGACCCTCAACTCTAAAATATACATCCTAGAAATGAATTACAATGTACAGGTTTGTACATTGTACATTGTTTGTACATGGTACATAACCATTCATGCTTAAAGGAATGGAAATAAAATACAGAAAAGAGCAATTTGTGGTCGAGTGAATATAAACAGAGTAAATGGAAAAGACCGAGAAACTCAAAAAAACAATTTATTGAGATATTTAACATTATTCTAGAATGCTGTTGGAAAATGTATTGACACCATTGATGAAAGATTGAATGTATGGAATGGAATGTAGAATAAATAAGATTCTACACTGAGTTGGGAACTTCATAGTAGTTGTAAATGAATGAAGCAAAATGCTTTCCTTAATATTGTATATATTTTTTTTTAAATTATACTTGACAGTATCTGTCACAACCTCGATCACACTTGCATAAGAAAAATCAGGAGTAGGCCATTAGGCTTCTTATGCCTGCTCTGCCATTCAGTAAAAATCGTAGTTAATATTTTTAGATGATTGACCATAAGACAGAGGAGCAGAATTAAGCTGCTCTGCCCATCGAGTTTGCTTCATCATTCGATCATGGCTGATCTGTTTTTGCCTCTCAACCCTTCTCCTGGCTTGTCCACGCACCCTTTGTCGCCCTTCCTAATCCAGAACCTAGCAATCTCCACTATAAAATAACAGAACAAAATAAGTCAGAACAAAATAAGTCTTTTCCAGGCCTAAATTATACAAACCCTTTTTGTGCTTAATGCAGAAATCCATCCACTGAAAAGTCCCGCAAAGAAATTATTAATTTCAGTTTTTGTAAGGTACTTTCTAGAGTATTTGTTTCGTAGTCAAATAGAACCATATTTATGTTATGAGCAGCATTGGAAATGTTCACCTCTCCTCTCACCCAAAACTACTTTGTTTTTTCTTAATGAGCATGAAAGTGCAAGTTAATAACAACAAAAAAGGAGAAAATTGGGGAGATTCTGACCAATCTGAATAATTGTACAAAAAATACTTGCTTCCTCATTTTGAAGTGTTCTGTTTATTGCCATTAAACTGGTCAGAATTCCCCTAGAATTTCGGACTTCGATGTGAGATTTTGCAGGCATGTCAATTGGGGATACTTGATAATGTATGGATAAGTTAATTGCTATCTACATTTAAAAAAATAACTATTTGTTAAACCAACAATTGGGAAAACTTAATGAATGAAATTGAAAAGATATTTTCAATTCACCTTGATACCTAAAAAGGACCATCTCTTTGGAAGGGAAGGGAAGGAAGTACCACCTGTCAAAGGGCCAACCCTCCCACCTGGTTAGCACATCCTGCTCCAACTGTGGCAGAATATGTGGAACACACATTGGCTTCATTAACCACTCAGACCCTACAGAACCGGAGTGGTCAGTCATACGTTACCCTGAGTGCCTGCCTAAGAATGTAGTGTATTTTTCTTTATTATTATATTCTGCATTAGGTGTTGCAGACCTGTGTTGATGATTAGATTAGAGAAAATAATACAATCTTTACAGATTTTTGGGAGAAAATAACACGTCAAAATCTAACTCTTTCTCGTGATTAATGTCAGCTGTATGAGAAATGTGCTGATTAGTTATAAAGAATATTACATTTTAGTGTTCATAACTTCAACCGTTATAGAGAAGAGCAATCTTAATATCGACCAGGCAAGAGTTCACTGACATCAAGGTAGTCAGTTGTGGTAAAGTCTGATTATGATCAAATTTGGAGCAGTGGATTTCTTTTGCCCAAAAAGTCCAATTGCAAATGTGACAACAAAGATATAATTATTGCGGCTGGATGAAATGGTCTCGTAGGTCTAATACCACACACGAAAATTCACAGAAGTACGGGATGGCAATATATTTTTTGTGTTTAGGTTAATGGATTTGAAAATGATAACACTTAGAACATGTATAACTCACAAATCATGAAATTAAATGGGGATGAAATTGGATTTGACCTCCAGCTTCTCAACATTTTGGAGTTTCTGAGAGAGAGCAGTTGAGTCTGTGTGCCATGGAATAATTGCTGCTGTGTGGTACCTCAACAATCCTATTGACTAGTTAGATGACGGTTGTTTGGAATGTTATGACACCATGCAAGCTCCCTTGTACACAGTAATCCACAGGTGGATGGCATCAGGTACAGCCAGCACCACATCAATTGGAGCCTCCACTGCAGCGTGCAGGTATTGGATGCTTGCTGCTTGCACTGTGATGGAAGTGGTGATATTTTTAGGGTCTCGACCCGAAACGTCATCCATTCCTTCTCTCCAGGGATGCTGCCTGTCCTGCTGAGTTACTCCAGCTTTTTGTGTCTATCTTCATATTTATGATGAGACCCTTTGAATGCTAAAAGGAGCGAGCATCAAGTTCTATGCAAATTCCTGCTCTAATTTTGTGTCAGACTCCCCATTTACCTTGACATTGTGGCACTGAGAAGTCCATGTTCAATCATTTCATGGCGTCCTTGCATCAACTGTTGGAACTGCAACTGAAACCCAACATCTAGTCACTCACAGTAGCCAGCACCACCCCACTATCTTGCAGTTGACTGACCTTTGGATATTTGAAGTCGAAGCCAAGCCCGCAGTACCTCAGGTCAAGTGCTGCTCTGCTTCCCAAGCTGGCTTCCACCATTTTGATGATTGCAATCCATGTAGCACCCCTGAGAATACTAAGCGTTATTTAGCCCACCTGCTCTTTTCTTCATTTTCTCTCCTTTCCTCTTTATCCTCCTTAATCCAACAGTTTGTCACGAAAATGACCTTCTTTTCTAGCAGTACAGTAAATCCTCGTTATAAGGGACCAAGGAGGAGACTCTTGCCCATAGTTCGGTATTATCATTGTGTAAGCAGTCAAATAAACAACTGCAGTTGTTGATGAATCTGCAAAAGGTCACAAAGTGCTGGAGTAACTCAGCAGGTCAGGCAGCATCTCTGGATAACATGGATAGGTGATTTTTTGGGTCGGGACAGTCACGGGTCAGTTGTACATCTGCGCTTGTTGCAAGTGGCCAGCGACATGGTGTGGGAGCAGCCGGAACTCGCTGCTAATGGTCGGGGAGGTGGCGCAAGCCTGGGGCAGCATGGGCAGCAGTCAGTAGGCCAATGCGCTATAACTGAAATCCATTATAAAGAGGTCCATTAAAACGAGGGTTTACAGTATTGCATCTGCTTTTTTAAAAAAAATATTAGAATAAGTTGGCAATGAAACGTGTGAAAATTGGAACCCCCAATCGAGGTAGGGCGATAAGCTGCTATCAATCTTTTGTGCCAAAAAATAGGTACCTTAGTCATGTAAAAATGCTTCCACCTGACATCTTGGTTTTTTAATAAAACTTCAACGCTCAATTATGAAATTAAGAGCATGTTGTAGAACTGTATGCTCAACAAAAGCTCATGCCCATGGACACAAAATTCTGGAGTAACTCAGTGGGACAGGCAGCATCTTTGGATAGAAGGAATGGGTGAAGTTTCGGGTCGAGACCCTTCCTCAGACGTTACTCCAGCATTTTCTGTCATCTTCGGTTTAAACCAGCATCTGCAGTGCCTTCCTCCAACTCATGACCACGGAGTTTTGCGTGCCAAGGTTTGAATGTTATACTTGGATTTTACAGTGGACAATGAGGTCAGTGTGCTCATTGCTAATCTCAACAACAGTTGTCTTTGATGATCTGACAGTTTATGTGGATTTCCCCTTTTCCAACGTTATTTGATGTCAAGTATAAGTTCTAGGGGATCTCTGATGCCTCCCAACCATGTCAAAAAGCTCTGTGAGCAGTCAGTCACTTCGAAATCTTAGAATTCACTGAGACAATAAATTGAAGAAAAAAAACGTATTTAATCAAATACAAAATATAGATTGGACATTTAGGTAATATAAAAATAGAGGCTAAAATATCCTAAATGGTTTTTGAGGTTCTTTCGTAGATGTTTGATAAAATTACAATCCACTGTATATGTGCAAAGTTAGTTTCTTTGGATCCAAAGAAGTTGCTGTGTGGAAATTATGGTGAGGGATGTCACTTATATTTTATTTGTATGGTGTAACACTTTATAAGGAGAATAATTGTTAAAATACGTGGAAGTTCTCAAGATTACTGTGGAGAAGCTGGCAAACAATGCAACTTATGAATGAGCAGTAATGACAATATCTTCTAACTATTATCTTTGAATGCACAAGCCAAACATCGTGAGTTACAAAATATGCAGGAAGGAACTGCAGATGCTGGATTACACCAAAAGTAAACACAAAATGCAGGAGTAACTCAGCGGGCCAGGCAGCATCTCTGGAGAAAAGGAATAGGTGATGTTTCGGGTCGAGACAACCCGAATGATAGGTGACGTTGACGCGACCCGAAACGTCACCTATTCCTTTTCTCCAGAGATGCTGTCTGACCCGCTGAGTTACTCCAGCACTTTGACTGTAACGCCCAAGAGAGACACAATTTAATGGTATGATGCCAACAAACATTTACAGCTTTGGCTTTTTTACGAATGGAAAATCCAAACCATTTTCCAGAAAGTTTTTTGTTTAAATATTTATTTTTATTGAAGGAAAGATACAATACGAATGATGTAATGCATTACATTCCCCTCCATTTTGTTTTTTATATATAACAACAAAAATAATAACCCTCACCCACCCTCCCTGGACACCCCCAAAAAGTATTTTTTCACCTTTTCTGAGCTGTCCACCTAGTAGAGATGCAGGATAATGTTTTTATTCACAATATTATCTGATATTTCTTTTGAAATTTCTTTCTTTTGAAATTGCATATGTGAAGTTATATAGCCAATGTAGTCAAGCTACATGCAATTAATATAAATATTTAAATGGCCATTAAAAGAAGCATTGAATATCCATGACGATGGATCGTATTTGTGCAAGCCACAGAAAATATTATGATTGATTTTATTTGAGCATTTACATTCCTTTATGACTCATTTCTCCAAATATGAATAGACATACTTTACATCTTCTATGAATTAAACTCCAGAAAAAAACAGAAGGAGGCGGCACGGTGGTGCAGAAGTAGAGTTGCTGCCTTACAGCGTCAGAGACTCGGGTTCAATCTTGAGTATGGGTGCTGTCTGTTGCGGAGTTTGTACGTTCTCGCGGTGACTGCATGGGTTTTAGCCAGGTGCTTCGGTTTCCTCCCACACTCCAAAGGTGTCCAGGTTTGTATGTTAATTTGGCTTCCGTAAATTGTAAATTGCCCCTAGTATGTAGGATAGTATTAGTGTGGGGATCGCTGGTCGGCACGGACTTGGTGGGCCGAAGGGCCTGTTTCCGCACTGCATCTCTAAACTAAGTGGAAGTAGGCAGAAAGTAACTCCCAAAGAATTTTCAATCTGAGAACCTGTATTACTTGAGCAGATTCCTAGAGTTCTATATTTCTGAAGTTCACTGGCATTTTGACCGACACCTAAAAGATGTTCACAAGCAAATGAGCTTCGATTCCTGGGATGTACCGGTGCCAATCGTTTGTTCCTTAACTCACCCTTTATAGAGCTTGCAAAGCTTCCTATAAGTTAATGGTGCCTCCTCCTCCATTTCTGTATCCTAATAAAATTACATTGTTGGTTGCAGTAAGGTTAAGTGTATAAAAACAAATTAACCAGGTGTGTTTTTAACTTTTTCCAAAGGAAGGATTTTACATTTGTGAAGCAATGTTGGTTAGGATATTCAAAGGACTGTTTATTTAGTGAGTTACAGGTTAAATGTTTGTCAAGCAAATGCATCTACTTTAATTATGGATTTTTTAATGTTTATCTTTTACAATGAATCATAATGTTCCACATTCAAAATAAAGAAAACATCATCTTTATCACCAAAACACTATTATGGTGAAAGAATTGATATGATAAAACTAACTGATGGAAGAACTGTACTATCTTCAAATTACTGATTTTTTTTAAAAAGCCCCACTCAAAGCATGCAGTTAAGGTCTTGACATAGCATAGTTCTGACCCAGAACATCACCTAACCATGTCCTCCAGAGATGTTGCCTGACCTGCTGAGTTAGTCCAACATTTTATGCCTATCTTTAGTATAAACCAGCATTTGCAGTTCCTTGTTATAACATTGTATCAGTCCTTTATTCGGGTTAATGCATTTCTTTACACTCATGATTAAAAATTCTTATTAGAAGCAAATGAACAGCTAAGAATTTCTTCCTCTATGCACCCTGTTATGTTATGCATAGATTTATTCATGCCAACATGGTACATAAGGGAACAAATAAATTTCTGAAGAAATTGTTTGCAAATGGTTCTAATTGATATAAGGGCCCTCTCCTGCATCATTGCAGTTGTTATTCCCCTTGCCACAGCATTACATCTGATTCTAAATTTGCAGAAGTTATGAGATCTGTAACCTTTTGAGGATTATGATATAGTGATTTAAAATTTTCTTTCAGAGGATACTAAAAGATTACTGGTTCAGTTTCAATTATCAATGCGCCATTTGGTTTTAAGCTGTGCTATGAAACTAAACATTTAAATTAGACCTGGTCACAAAATTCAATCACATTTTATTAAGGCTACCAATGGAAAAGGAATAATAAGTTAAAACAGAACTGAGAGAATCCATTCCAGTCTTCAATAGTCTAAACTGCCTTGATATAACAAAGCATTTTGAATCAAAGGATTTGAAATATATGGGATGTCAGTGCCTATTTGAAAATTAGTTGACAATTCATTATTCAGTAACATCTCAGACCTTATTGATTCACCTCTTCCAAATCTGATAAAAGCACACAATGAGGACTATTTTATAAATGGTTCAATTTTACCCTCTCATCTCCTTTTGGAATTCATTGATCAAGAAAATTGGGTTTTAGCACATTGCTGTTTCACTGTTTAATCAAAGACGCACATAAGCAGTGCAGGTTAACGGTCCCTGTAGAGGGACATTGCTGCAGAAAATTAGCCATGCGCCAGTTAGAAACCAGGGTTCAACTGGTTGTGAAAATTATAGCTAATTGCATGGAAAATTCCGTAATCTTTCCGAGTGAAAGCTTTTGAATAGCAAATGTATGGTTTTATATTTTAGTTGCATCAAACTTGCCTTCAGCAGCTTTCTCATGCAGATAATGTGAAATTAGAGAAATGTCAAGATCAGTCATATTTTGAATTATCTTTAATCATAATTATTGGTGTTTGATTATAAGTTTCAATTTTTTTCTTGGGTGGAGGCTGCTTTAGTATTATATAAAGTATCATTGAATACATTTAATTGAAGTAATTGAATAGATAAATCCCATTTTTGCATTGCTCACGGTAGTTTCCATTTTATGCATGATGCAGTACTGGGTTCTAAGGACATCAAGTTATCTCAGATCCAACATTTGACTTGTAGCTGGGCCATTTCTATCCTAAAAGGCAAAAGAAAAGTAGCAGCCGGCCACTAAAATGGGTACAGTTCTGAAGATTGGATCCGAGTCAACATTTACTCTTGAAGCAACAGATTGTCTGATTATTGTCATGTTATTTGTAGGAGCTTGCTGGTGATTCTCTGAATTTTGCTGGGGCAGTTCCTCGGGCTTGAACTTGATTTACTTTCAGTCCGTGTTTTTTTTTAGGGGAAGCTTTGAGGGGTTTAATGAGGCCAACGTGGGAATTGCAAGCTCTTCCAGAGCTGGGTCAGGAGGTGGCTGACAGCGTGGCCAGGTGGGGTGAAGTGGGAGCTCCTTCTGCTGCCCATGCATGACTTCTGCATGCTCCTGATATATGGCCTTGAAGTACTGAATACCCTTCCGATTATGCCTTCTCCACTCAGAGCATGTTCACAGGCCAGAGATGGAGTCAAAGGAGATGTTGCACTTCAAGGAAGCTTTCAACGCATCCTTGAACCATTTTTTTTTGTCTGCTTGTTAATTTTAATCACATGACATGTCTAATTTAAAAGAACTCATGGGACAATTTGAAGAAAATCAAGGGGTGAAATCCTTGGCATCCAGGTCTTTTTTTATTCCTAAATCATTGATCATCCACACATTGGTATTTGTATGAGATTGCTGGACACTTAATTAGATGCTGTGTTTTCTGCTGTCTAACATGACTGCATTTCAAAACTGCTTGAAACATTTTGTGGCACATTTTTGAGTACTTGAAAGAATACCATATTTCAGACTGCTAAAAGCACAAAAAAAATGTTGGTAGATGGGAAATGATAAAAGCTCACTTTTTAAAATTATTTTTCTCCAAGTCCTCCAAACCTCTTGTACTGAAGGCCTCAGCCGCTACATGACCTGGGTATCTTCAAGTACCTTTCTCAAGTGCCCATCCTTTTCAGGGTATTAAAGGTTTAGATTTTTTTAATGTGAGCATAAATTTTCTCTCTCCTTTCTTTGATAGCCGAATAGTGGATGCTATAAGCAGACCTCGTTCAAATGATCTACAAATTGTATTCTCCGTAACAATAATATATTTTGCCCTGAAATTTACCATTATCCTGTTTTCAGCAAATGCATGGAAATTAAAAGGGTTTGCAGATAATTTCCAGCATTTTCTGTTTTTATTGCATTGTCAAATTAAATGGAGTATTTGCTACAATATGACATTTTATTTGTATTAACAAATCACAAGTAAAGTTGAATGTGTATAGGAATAAAACAATTACCTTTTATGTTTAATGAAGTGATAAGAAGCAATGCTTCATACGAAAAGTGTAATTCAGCTATGCATTCATCAAGTGATAATGTCCATTATAGGTCAGCTACCGTGTATAAGAATGACTTCCATAGAAATTTACCAGTTTCATTTGCTCACACTAAGAAGACTTGGTTTTCAAACAAGCAACTTTGATAATATCTAGCCTTTGCCGGTTTCTGCATCAGTATTTTGTATCTTAATGATTGAAATCAAACATCTCATGCAGAGAATGGGCAGGAGTCCTTTGCCAGTTTATAGAAAATGTGAGTCCTGATTACATTTTTTCTTCCTATCCGATTTATAACTACCCTTTGGCCAACATCAGCTGTGACAATTTAAAACAGAGCAGGAATTCAACCTTGTGCTTTCTGGTTTGCAGCAGGTATATGATTCTGAATCATCGAATCTGAAATGAACACTGTGTTGGCTTCTCATTTAGAGTTACTTTTCTGATTTACTTGACAAATAAAGATTAAATAATTGAGAATATTATTGGTTTAGCTCTCTGTGGAACAATTGGCAAATGCACAATTTAAAAACTTGCATTTCAGTATGCATTGTTTCAGTTAAATGTATTCACTGTTTTATTTAGTTAGTATTGTTGCAGACTGTTCAGTTTAAAGCAAACAATTTTGCTGCGTAGGTGTATCCTATCTACGGAAATCATGTCTGCTCTTACTTTGGTCAATATTTAGTCAAGCAATCTCAGTAGCAACCATGTAGAAATTATCTGCATTTATGATGATGGTGGACCATATGGCTTTATTTGCCTTTTGTCCTTTTCTAATTTATTTTATTGTTTAGCCTAATTTTTGAAGGAACTCAATTTTTAATGAGTTTGGAGAAAAATTCTATTCCCAATGCCTTCCACAATTGTACTTTAATACTTGCTGAGGTAATACTTTTGATGCATTTCTCATGATGGCCTTTTTTTGTTTTGCATGGCTGTGTGTTTATGGTCTTTGGTAATGTACTTGCACTCAAAGTGACTCATTCTTAGTGACATCAGTTACTATGACAACAAGGACTTGATGTGCTTTTTTTCCCATTCTTGTTATCATTTGAGCTACAACATAAGGAATTAATTGAATTGTAAAGGAATTTATTTTCCTCCATTATTTGCTAATTATTGTTTATGTATAATTTTAAATATCATAAAGAAAGATTGCTAACCAAATATTATTGATATTCCTCACATTTAAATGCATGAAATATTGTCATACATGACTGTGAGCATCAACTAGTTAATTATGGTTTCACTATGGTTGTGATAATCTGTCTCCTCATTTTTAGAAGCTATTTGTGTTTAATTCTCTCAATCAATACCAGAGAAACAGCTAGCTGAACCAGAGCAACACCATGATGCAATTATCTGTAGAGGTTAAAGAGACTAATAAATATCAAGGTACTTTGTTGCAGCTTTTTTATGTTCCTTGGAAATGTCACAACTTCTGACAATATTATTAACAACTGAAACGTTAGTTTTAGTTTCATGCAACTAATCTTTATTTAGATACACCTGTTTTGAGGTTTTTTAATTTATAACCTCACAAATAAACATAAGATCTGCAAACATGAATATTAAACTTTCTGTGCTACTGTTTTCTACCAGTGCGTTATGAATAAACTACAAACATAGTAAGTTTAAAAACAGTGCAGTGGCCATCTTAAAGGTTAAAATATAAATTGGGCAAAATCCTAATACATGCAGTGTGCTATCATTGTTCCTGCTTTTTCCTTGCAGACTTGATGCATGTTGTCACGGTCCGCATTACTGCCTGCCTGCCTGCCTGCCTGCCTGCCTGCCTTCATCAGCGAACTGGCTATTGTACTAGATCATTTGGGTCTACGTTAATTTGGAGTCCCTGGTCTTACTGTCTTTGCATACATTATTTAGTGAATGTCTCTGTTTTGTTAGCTGTTGTGTGCTGCATTGTATTCCTATGTGTTAGTTATGCAGGGCCTTTCATTAAACAGCAGGGTGTTATTAGCCATCGCCTGAAAGAGCTATATATTGTTTCTGCCTTGTTTAAACTGAGCCCAGAAGCTGACTACAGACTATTGGCCAAGCAATGAATTGGCAACTGATGACAGGCCCATAGAGGGCCTGAGGCTCAGGTGGCTCACGGCCTCAACTTTAGCTCGGCTCTTTCAACAATTTGTCACGCCCAAGCCTGTTCCTGCTGCGCCAGCACGTGCCAGCTTAGTGTCAAAGCGCCTGTTCGCCAGAAGGACACACCAGCCCAACAGCCTGCTGTTGACGAGGCCAGTGGCTTGCTGTGGCAATATGGAGTGGAAAGGCCCAGCAACAGCCCGCATGCATTTCAGTAAAAAGACGACTTCTAATGACTTGTGAATGACATCAGTTGGTCCCCGAAGAATTGGCAGAAATGTGTGCCTCTGGTCTGACCAAATTAAGCAGACTATTCATTAACCATGGTCACCAGAATTCGGGTCTGCATTGAAAGGCCAGCAATAAATAAAGAGCGAAGGTCCATATTTCTATTCTAACACTAAATAGTGATCTCACAAAATACTTTTACAGATAAAAAACATCACTATAATGCACTACCTGCTGATCAACCTCGCAGATATTTAAATAATTTAAGATTTTTTTTTTACTCTTTTATTTTTAAATCTTTCTTGTTGCCTTTGATTGCAGTATTATTGAAGAAACCACAACTTTGATTTTTATTAATAAAACCCACCCTTCTCAGCCTGACTCCTGGAGACAATTTCAATGTATTTGAAATGCCATTTAACTAATACTATAAGAAAGCTACACTAAAGCTCCCAAAACTAACAGCTAATTCTATTTTTCTCATTTCAGGGTGTTCTTATGCTGCACTTCTATGCGTCTGTATTTTGACTCCCAAATTGTTACATCAACTTCACTTTCAAAGAGGTGTTAAAGATAACAGGACATTTTACAAGGGCCAGGGCTTTGTCCGTGATTTATAACTGTGTTTTCAACCTCTTTTGTGGAGTGTGAAACTTTACACAAAGAAGAAAATTAAAGCTCTCCACAGTGTGTCATGAAAAGCAGCTACAAGTAGGGGTCCTATTAGGACAGCTGGAAGGTTGTTGAACTCTGTCATGCTTTTAAGTTATTGGTGACTGGTTTGTGATTACTGCGGGCAGTTGCAAGTTTTACTCTGGTCATAGGGAAGCAATTTAGTGGTGTTTTATTGCAGATAATGTAATCAGATTTTTGACAAGTGTGCATTTCTTGTGTGGTTTTTAGTTTGTTCTTGGAGCTCCCAATCTTAAATAATATTTTGTGGCAGGTCTGGCACGTGCTGATTATTAACTATGACACACTGAAATTGAAAACCGTTCAGCAGTAAAGTGATGTATTCCAAGGAGTTTACGTTAAATTATTTTTAAATGGTTTTGATTGATCCAAAGTTTTATGGCACGTTGCAGGGAGAGTTCTGTTCAAACTGTGTGCCGAGACCCGGTTGAACATTCTGCACCTGGGGCCACGCTGCTTACACAATGATCACATACAATAAAAGAATAACAATAACGGAGCTTTGAGCTCTGCCTTGATTTGCTTGTTCAATTTCCCAATGTGTTCTGGTGAATGTTTTAAATATGTTAAATTCCGTGAAAGAATACAGTGGCAAATTGTAATTTAAAAATTGTGAATTTTGTTCCACCATCTGTCATTATTATGGAGTTTGTTCCTTCAACTGAATGAATTATTTATTTCTATTTAAATATACAAAAAGACATATGAGACACTGCAGTGACTTAAATTGATGACGATATATTGTTTACATGAGATTCATGATGAAAATGTTCATAATGTAGTTAATTGGAATTTTTAAATTTTGTCTTACATCTAAAGAAATAGCAAAAAATTGACATTAGTGGAGTCTTTGACCAAAACCATTGCAATTGGGTAAATGTTCTGCCTCTTGGCTATGAAAAAAAAAATTACAGGTGTTGGAACTGGCATTTTTATGCATCGCAAAAGATTTTGTGTTTTGTTCACCTCCACGTGTTTTTGGATTCTTCTTTAACCACTCGTCCAGTTATGAAGAAAGAGCTCAGTATGTTGAAGCAATAGTTCAGCAACATAAAGAGATTACGCCATTTGAAGATTTTGCTGCCCAGGTCTTTGCTCCCTCTCCAAGCTACTCCCTCAGTAACATGGGTAAGTCAAAATTATTCTTTTGTTTTGTCAAACACTTTGGTGACAGATGTACAACCATTTTCTCTGGATAAATGCTTAAAAATGCAACACCACCTTTCTTTTTTTTATTTGATAAGCTAATGAATATCAAAATACATAAAACTGCTAATTTTATTTTTTATGTATCAAAGCTGTTCCTTCATCCATGTTTATGCCTTTTCCTTAGATAGCTGGTCAACCTTCAAACCCAGCTAGGTTAATGAACTTGCTCCAAATAATGTAACCACACTCAGTAAATGATGCAGATTGTTCGTTATGTGTTAAATATGTGAAGCACAATCTTGTCTGAATTTGTGCAGAGTTGAGGGGGGAAAATCCTACAGCACAGAAGACATTGATGCTCTATTAATGTTGCAGTTTTTTTGTAGGTTGAGGATTCAAAGCAAATTACATAAGTTCTCCAGACCCAAGATCAAAGAAAGGTAGTTTTTTTCCCCACAAAAATATCATATCGTAATGTATAGGCATCTTCAGAAAGACTCCATCCCTCTCTGGAATTCACATCCTCAAATGGAATGTCACAAAAATTGTCTTCATAAATTCTTGTGTTATAGGAAGCAAAATAATTTCCTTCGTTAAACAATTACATTGAAGAACTTTGATGTACTAAGAAATTTTGTCAGTGAAGAAAAATATATAGCTGAAGAGTTTCAAAAGTTCAGAAGGTTTTTGAAAGCAGTTTGCTGTTTTATTTTTAATTACTTTGCAGATTGTTAAAAATATTTGCTTATTGATTATAACATTGGCCTTATTTTAATTTATGATACAGTTTTCTACACATTATCATCTAAATTACAGTGAAGTCTTAATTGTAGTATATCAGCAGATTAGCTGGTTTATTTTATCGGCATTCTTATTTCGATCAGGAACAGAGGCATCCGTTTAACTTGTCAAACAATCTGTTTTGTTGATATCAAAAAAATTCCACTTGCTCTCTCTATCCTCTCTTTGTTCAGGAGCATATGCCTTGTCTCTTGAAATCATTTATCTGATTTACTTGTATGATAATTCTTAATAACATGCCGTATGCTTATTTTTGGCATGAGATAATTCTGCTTATCTCTACACACTATCCCAGGTTATAAATACATTCATTTTGATATTCAAAGCATCAGATTGTATACTATCTGCTTGAATAAACGTCATCAGAAGAGGTTATGGTAGAGAAAAAGTTTTTCCCCATAATTTCTTAACTTTTGTTGTCATCCTATCTTGCTCCATCTTCTCACAGACTTTCGAGCACACAATACTGATTTGTATTTTATCTTGCTAAAGCAGCCCAATATTTTTCATGAGAGTAAAAAAATGAATGTAGGTTTCAACTGTTTTTCTATAACACTCAAATTCTTGTATAACCTATTATACTTTCCTATCTTTACCATATATTGGCCCAGCTTTCTAAAAAATATATAGCCTTTAGACTTGCTTCTTTTGTTATTCAGTGTTTGCATCGATTGCAATTTTAATTCACGGAGTGCGCTTGCATTTAAGCTGAAGTGATTTATGTAATATTTAACTGAAGACCATTTATTATGACTTTATTTCAATTTAACTAATTGAAACTGGACCTGCGTGCATTCAAAACTAGATGGTCCGTATTTTCTCTTTTTCTGCGGAATGATGTGGAAGTTTTATTTTCTTTCTGTAACAACATTTTTTTAATTGATATTGCCGGAATGCAATATTTCTGACTTGGACCACAGAATAACATGGGATCCATCACTTTACTGAATCATATGCAGAAAATCAGTCTACAATTGTGGATGGTGGGCAATAGAGACATTTTTACCATTGTGATGGACATCATAATGGTCTCCCAGTTTGTGTTAAATATAATCAAATGAAAAGATTTCAGGAATAGATTCTTTTAGCAGTGCGGTTCCGGTCCAAGGAAGAGAATTTGTTTTGCATGCAGAAGCAAGATAAGTCAGGGAACATATACAAAATGGTGTCCATACCTCCATTAGCTAAAAGGAAAATGAGAAAAATATTAGGATTATCTAATATTGCATATGAATTAATACAAGAAAATATCCAATCAAATGACAGAATAACCTGAGGGATATTTAGATGTGAGATCGATTTATAGATACATATTCAATGCCCATGCACTGTGTCGTTCAGTTACAGAAAATAGAATGAACGATATGAAAAACAATGTAGAATTATGGTTAGAGATAAATAAGGGATAAAAAAAAGCAAACTGGGGAGTGTTGTAGAGCAGCGGGATCTAGGTGTACAGCTATATAGTTCATTGAAAGTGACATCACAGGTAGATGGGGTGGTCAAAAAGGCTTTTGGCACATTGTCCTTCATCAGTCAGAGCATTGAGTATAGAATTTGGAAGATCGTGTTGCAGTTGTACAAGACGTTGGTGAATCCACATTTAGAGTATTATGTTAAGTTTTGGGCACCATGTTATGGGAAAGATGTTGTCAAGATTGAAAGAGTGCAGAGAAGATTTACGAGGATGTTGCCAGGACTGAGCTGTAGGGAGAGGTTGAGTAGGTTGGGACTCTATTCCTTAGAGCACAGGATGATGTGCGATGATCTTATAGAGGTGTATAAAATCATGAGAGGAATAGATCGAGTAGACGCCCAGAGTAGGGGGATCGAGAACCAGAGGACATAGGATTGTGAGGGGTATATGGGGTAATCGGTATTGTGTGCTCGAAAGGTATATGGAACGAGCTGCCAGAGGAAGTAGTTGAGGCAGGTACTATCGCGTTGTTTAAGAAACATTTAGATAGGTACTTGGATAGGATAAGTTTAGAGGGATATAGGCCAAATGCAGGCAGGTGGGATTAATGCAGATGGGACATGTTGGTTGGTGTGGGCAAGTTGGGCCGAAGGTCCTTTTGTCATGCAATATGGCTCTGTAGGTTTTGCTTCATTATGGTCCATCATTTGCAAGTAAGTTGTAATACACTCCCAGCTATGATCACAAACCGAAAGCTTTATTTAGAGCAAAACACAAGGTTCTGGAGGAACTCAGTGGGCCAGGCAGCATCTGTGGAGGGCATGGACAGGCAATGATTCGGGTTGGGACCCTTCAGACTAATTGTAGTAGCGGGCAGAAAGCTGAAAAAGAGGGGTGGGAGCGGAATAAAGCCTGGTCAGTGATAGGTGGTTATAAGTGAGGGGGGTGGGGGAGTTGATTGGCAAAACGGTGAAGTAAGGTAGAGACGAAAAGGAGGCATGTGTGTCAGATAAAGAGAGGAGGAGTAATATGTAAAGCCAGAGGACGGGAAGGTGAGCAAGGAGGATGAATGGGAAATGAGGGACAGGAATAGGAGATGAGTGTATGAAGGATGGGAAAGGAACAGGGTGTCTGGGGCGGAATATTGGGAGAAATAGGTGTGCATCGGGGTGGGTGCAGGAAAGGAGAAAGGGGGTATTATTTAAATTACTTTAATACTTGATTGTCAACTGCCCAAGCGGCATATGAGTTGCTGTTCCTCCATTTTTTGCATGTGGCCTCACTCTGGCAATGGAAGGGGCCAAGGATTGAAAGGTTGGTATGGAAAGGGGAGTTAAAATGGTTGGCACAAGTGTTCAGCAACATGGCTGCCTAATCTATGCTTGTTCTCGCCGATGTAGAAGAAGCCACATTGGGAGTACTGAATGGAGTACATGGGGCTCATTGCTTAATCATTCATATTCAAAAGAACATTTCTCTTTTTTTCCCCAAGAATGACATAAGGTTATAATAAACAGAAAATGAGCGAGCAAATAAATAAAACTCAAATATAATATATATCTTCTCGGAGATGTTGGGCAAAGCTAGCTCATAAAAACTAGGAGAGCCATAAATGTCTCAAAATCTCAACGTACAGCCATGAGCCATCAGCCATGATCACATTGAATGGCGGTGCTGGCTCGAAGGGCCAAATGGCCTACTCCTGCATCTATTGTCTACATGGCATCCTGTGGTGTTCTGTGGGACCAGACTCACCTTTACTTTAGACTTTCGACTTTAGAGCAACAGCACAGAAACAGACTCTCCGGCCCTCCGAGCCTGCGGTGACCAGCGATCACCCTGGACGCTGGCACTATCCTACACACTAGGGATAATTTACCATTTTACCGAAGCCAATCAACCTACAAACCTGGATGTCTTTGGAGCGTGGGAGGAAACCGGAGCACCCGGAGAACATTTACGTGGTCACAGGGAGAATGTACAAACTCAATATAGACAGCGCCCGTAGTCAGGATCGAACCCGTCGTCTGGTGCTGTAAGGCAGCAATTCTACCGCTGCGCCACCATGCTGCCCTCGACCTCCTACAACCAACCACTCACCACAGGTCAAGAGTAGAATTAACCCTTTGCACTTGCCTGGATGAGTACATTCCCCCGTAACGTGGAAGAACCATGATCATCCAGGCAAAACAGCTTGTGTGATTGCCTTAATCATATGTCATCCTGATTGCTCACTACAAAACCCTAGATATCCCTATTTTAACAGCACTTTGTGAATACCTTCAACACACAGATGCAATAGATCAAGAGATTGCTCAGCATTCCGTTGCCTAGAACAGTTGGGGATGAACAGATAAAGGTGGCCTTGCCACCTCAGGTCTCATCCCAAAGAAAGATTAAAATAATTCTCCCCACCCTTCCCATAGGTCTTTACAGACACAAATAACTGTCACCTAAAGTTGAATTAACTAACCGTTATACCCATACCTACATCCAGCGCAAAAGCAGGCCCTTTGGTTCACAGTGCCCATGCTGAACACGATGCCTTGTTAAACTAATCTGGTCTGCAAACATGTGATTCACATCCCTTCATGTCCTTGTTCCTTTCCAAAAGCCTTATGGATGCCCCTCTCGTATCTGCCTCCACCACCACCCCAGGCAGCATGTTCCAGGCATGTAAAAATCTTGCCCTGTACTCCTTTGAACTTTTTCCCTCTCACCCTAAAGCTATGCTCGCTACTCTTTGATATTTCCACCCCGGGGAAAAGGTTCTGATTGTCAACCCTATCAATGGATGACTGAATAGTCCAGAGATCCTGTTCCTTTTCTCAAGATTTCTTTTTTTTCCAACCTAATTGTAACTTACGTTTGCTCTGCCTGGTCTGATAATACGCCTGTCATGTTATTGCTTTAGCAAGGTACTTTTACATCACCACTTCATTAATTTCAAAAAACGTTGTTCCCATTTCTGTGTGCCTTAGAGAGTGGTATGAATCATTTTTAAAAACGAAATGATTAGGATACCATTCTCATCATCTACTTGTTGAGAAACAACATACTCAGACATCTAATGCAAAGTCCTAAGGCTTACATTAAGTCCTGTGAATTATGTAATTATGTGCTGTTGTTCAGCTTTACATGTTTTTTAATAAATGCCCTGCATTAAACCCATAAAATTAAGAACATAAATTAAACTCAGTACATCCCATTTAGAAATTCATTTTGAAGTGAAATGTTGACTAATAAGATGAGCCGTGCTTCATTGTACACCACTGCTCTCTGATGTCAATGTGCATTTGTAGCTTTGTGAGCAGATAAGAGTTGCGCGCTTATTTGTATTGGTTGTCAGGAGCAGCAGGCTTGCAGATAAGCTTCCTGACACTGGCAGAACCAAAGGCAGACGGCATTATTGCACATAATCATTTCCTTATTGCCTGGTGCAGAGAAGACAAAGAACTAGCATGCCTCAATGCAAGCTTTACATGTTAAAATAAATCCCAGTTGAAGATTTTTTAAATATGGTATTTTGCTGCTGAACCATAACAGTAAATTGGTCCTATTTTCACCAGTATCTTTTTCCAAAGCATAAATTTATAAATGACAAAATTGGGTAACGCGTGATGCAAAACCTCCAGATTCTGCCAGTGCTATGCCCATAACCACCAAATATTTTTTGCCAATTTTGATTGAGCCACCATATGTTGTAACTTTTAATATAGAATATTTCATCTGTTTTGGTGTCGGTTCCGAGCTAATGCACTTAGAACACACTTATCCACTTTCCACTCCAATGTATTAGACATCTGCACTTTGTTTTTTTTTTAAAGGCAAAATTACCTACTAAAAATAAATTCTTCACCATTATTCCGAAGTAATTTCTTTGATTTTGCCAGCACACAACCTCGGAAGACATGAATTTTGACTGACTTTATTAAGTTGCTACGCCGATGCTGTTACCATGGTAACATCTTTGGCTGTTGTGAATGGTTACCAATATCACACTTCATCCTCGCAACCGGATGACATAATGCCTTTAATTCCAGGACTGAACTATTGGTGCACATTAAAATGTGTTGATACTCTGCTGCTGGTGTGCTCTCAATCTGTTGCAGCAGAAGGATGATTTGGTTTATGAATCATTGTCAGGTTTATTCACACAGTTGGCTGAGGGACATGTTGCTTTGGATTCTGGAAGCTTTGGCAATTATCAAAAAGAATTGAAAGCCGAGCTCTGAGGATATTAAAGAGGGAATCTTAACGGAACAGCCTCTGAAAATCAGACAGTAATGAGGAAAATCTATAAATAGCATTGACATATTTGTTTCATCCCATTTCATTGTATGTATGATTTTAATTTAAACATTAAGCACTGTGACATCTCTGACTAAGGATCCATTCAAACTGAGTTTTGAATGAATTATCATTGGCTCATTAAGTTATTGGATTGTTAGTAAAAACACAGCTGCTTTAATGATGTCTTTTAGATAAGGAAGCCTTTCTTCCTGGTAAGGCTCATCTGTAACTCCCGCACCAACGTCATACACCATTATTTGTCCTCGGAAGTGGCTTAGCAAGTTATATCAAACAACTACTATGTCTGACTCAAGAAGGCTGATTAATCTTAGTATCTCAGGGCAAAATTGATTTTGATTCAGTGCATCTCCCTTGCACTGTCATCGGCATAACTGCTTCCCCACATCCCTGAACTTAACAGATCCAAAACCTGCTACAAGCTGGCCATGTGTCTTTCTGTCTACCTTCACCCCAAAACACATCTGCATAAAAATTACTCAAGATTAGACACAAAATGCTCAGTAAATCAGCGGGACAGACAGCATCACTGGGTAGAAGAGATGGGTGACGTTTCGGGTCGAGGACTTCTCTGAAAAAGGGTCTCGACCCGAATCGTCACCCATTCCTTCTATCCAGAGATGCTGTTTAACCCGCTGAGGTACTCCAGCATTTTGTGCCTATCTTCGGTGTAAACCAGCGTCTGCAGTTCCTTCCTACACAAATACTCAAGGTTAATGTGTCAGACTTCATTTGCCAGGGACATCATACAGTTGTTGCTCGTGAAAATAAACGTATAAAATGAGGTGACAAAGCTGTATTACTGATGTAGAAGCGAAGATTACTCATCCATTCTGACTTACAAAGCTCTCTGATCAAGCTGCTGTTGAACTCTGACTTATAGCTTTCAAACACCACGTCAACAGAATAATACATTATCTCTTACCTGATACAAGTCATATATATAGAACATAAAAAAGGACAGCACGGGAACAGACCCTTCTGCCAAATATATCTGTGCCAAATATAATGACAAGATAAACTAATCTCATCTGCCTACACATGATCCATACACATGGACACCTCCTCTATGGTTCAATGGTGCTTTATTGTCACAAGTACAAAGTGCAAATGCGCAGTAAAATTCTTTCCTGACAAATAGTCCAATAGAGTCCCCCGATTAGCAATTGTACAGAAATAGTCAACTGAGCCTGCATGCAAGAGGCGCTCGCTGGGTCCTCTGAGCATGGGACGGCTCGGCGGCTACCCAGGTAGACCGCGGTTAGCACTGGGTCTCCCGTTCGACCGCGTTCCGCACTGGGTCTCCCGTTTGGCTGTGGCCTGCGCCAGCTTCCCCTGTAGGCCATGGCACCTGAATGCGCCTTCAGCCGAGTTAGCACCCCTCCTTCTAAACACCTCCTCCTAAATATCAAACTGCCCTTGCGTATTGGTATCTGCACATCAAGGCTGTTAAGGGTCTTGTCATCGACCGTATACCATGCCCTTACATTCGACCTTCCAAGGTGCAACACCTCTTACTTGGATTAACCTCCATCTGCCATTTCTCTGCCCGTTTCAGTGGCTAATCTATATCCTGCTGCATACCTTGACAGTCTTCCACACAGTCTGCAACCCCAGTAATCGTGGCGTCATCTGCAAACATATTAACCAACCTGTCTACGTTTACTTACAAGTCATTTATTTATGTCACAACCGGAGAGGTCCCAACATAGAACCCTGCAGAACTCTACTGGTCACAGACCTCCAGCCTGAATATTGGCCATCACAACCCTCTGTCTTCTGTCAGTAAGCCAGTTCTAAATCCTTATGACCAGTCACTGTTTATCCCGTGCATCTTAATCTTCTCGATCAGCCTACCTGGGGGAGTTTATCAAATGCCTTGCTAAAATCCATGTTTAAGCTTCTGTTTTTATTGCCTTAGCCTCATCGATCACCTCCGTCACCTACCTCCTCAAAAAACTCATCAAGTTAGCAAAACATGATCTGCCATGCGCAAAGCCAAAGAGAGACACAAAATACTGGAGTAACTCAGCAGGACAGGCAGCAACTCTGGATGGAAGGAATTGGTGACGTTTTGGGTCCAGACGCTTCCTCAGCCATGCTGACTGTCCCTAATTAACCTATTCTGAACCACTCATTCTCTGATCGCCATCTGCAGCAAGGGGTAATTTACGGTAGCAACAACCCAGATTATTTCAGAGAAACTCACACAGTCGTAGGGAGAATGCATGTACACCACACGGACAACACCAGAAGTGAGGATTGAACTGGATCACTGGAGTTTTGCTTCATTACCACTCCACTATGCAACTGCATTGTGGTGCTCTTTGACTTCAAATATTTTTTTCTTCAAAGGTTTTGTAGGCAGGTCTTCCCTGCTTACACTTCTATTGTGGAAGGCCCTGCTGGCATGCCTGGTTTGTCTCAATACATTTCCAGGGAGGTACAGTGAATGTGATCTTTCCTTTGGGGGCGTGCAGCGTAGGTTTACTAGGTTAATTCCCGGAATGGCGGGACTGTCATATGTTGAAAGACTGGAGCGACTAGGCTTGTATACACTGGAATTTAGAAGGATGAGAGGAGATCTTATCGAAACGTATAAGATTATTAAGGGGTTGGACACGTTAGAGGCAGGAAACATGTTCCCAATGTTGGGGGAGACCAGAACAAGGGGCCACAGTTTAAGAATAAGGGGTAGGCCATTTAGAACTGAGATGAGGAAAAACATTTTCAGTCAGAGAGTTGTGAATCTGTGGTATTCTCTGCCTCAGAAGGCAGTGGAGGCCAATTCTCTGAATGCATTCAAGAGAGAGCTAGATGGAGCTCTTAAGGATAGCGGAGTCAGGGGGTATGGGGAGAAGGCAGGAACGGGGTACTGATTGAGAATGATCAGACTTGCAAAGTATTTTAAACTTCTTCTTTTATTTTCCAGCTTACAATGCTTTGCTATTTGCTGGAGTAACTCAGCAGGTCAGGCAGCATCTCAGGAGAGAAGGAATGGGTAACGTTTGGGGTCGAGACCCTTCTTCAGTCTAAAGAAGGGTCTCGACCCGAAACGTCACCCATTCCTTCTCTCCTGAGATGCTGCCTGACCTGCTGAGTTACTCCAGCATTTTGTGAATAAATACCTTCGATTTGTACCAGCGCCGGCAGTTATTTTCCTTACACATGCTTTGCTATTTGGTTCTTTAAAAAAACCTTGAGGGCAAAAACAGCTTTTATTCTGCATGTGCACCATAGTTCGATTAATAACATATTTATTTTGTGCTGTTCAATAGTAACTGTATAAGTGTGTCCCAGAACAGTCCAAAATTAATGGCTACTTGTGCTGCAGCAAATGATGAGCTAATTATTGCACTGAGACTTGTAAGGTACGTGGAGAGGGGCCAAATCACTCAAGGATGTTGTCTTGAGTCAATTTTGTTCATGTTCATGAGTCAAGAGTGTTTAATTGCACATGTACCAGCAGCAGAGCACTGAAATTCATACTTGCTGCAGCGTTATAGGCCCACCATTTCAAAAAAACACACAACTAAATATACAATAATCAGTAAAACAATGTAACCAGACCATAATAGTACAAAATGGAAGTATGTAGTGCAATCAAAACAATATCCATCAGTCTGAAGAAGGGTCGCAACCTGAAATGTCACCTATTTTTCTCCGGAGATGTTGCCTGACCCACTGAGAAGCTCCAGCACTTTGCGTCCATCTTCTCTAGATAGATAGACACAAAAAGTTGGAGTAACTCAGCGGGACAGGCAGCATCTCTGGAGAGAAGGAATGGGTGATGTTTTGGGTCGAGACCCTTCTTCAGGCTGTGGATAGATCATAATTTCTGAGTTTGGGTTGAAGTTAATGTCGTGCAATATTTAAGAGTCTGATAGTTGTTGGGAAGAAGCTGTTCTTGAATCTGGAGGTCATAGTTTTCAGGCTCCTGTACACTTTCCTGATGCTAGTTGTGTAATGAGCGCGTGGCCAAGGTGGTATGGGTCTTTGATGAAGTTATCTGCCTTTTTAAGGCAACACCTCCTGTAGATCCCCCATTGGTGTGAAGGTCAACATCCGTGATGTACCTGGCAAAGTGCACCACTTTCTGCAGCCTCCTTTGTTCTTTTGAGTTACCAAACCAGGTCATGATACAACCAGTCAGTATGCTTTCCACAATACGCAGTAGAAGTTCAATGGAGCATTTATTGACACAGTGAATCTCCTCATCGATTTTAGGAAGTAGAGGCGTTGATAAGCTTAATCTCAGCAGAGATATGTGTGGCCTGGAAGTTGAAGTTGTAGACTCTCCCCAGTGCCATACTGTCGATTAAACCAGGTTGATGGATCCGCAGCCTTCCCTCTTTCAACAATCAGCTCCTTAATCTTGCTGACATTGAGACCTTGCTGAGATTGTTATTCTGGCACCATTCAATCAAATTATCCATCTCCTTCTTGTACTCTGATTCATCGTTGCCCTTAGTGCCACAAAAGTAGTATGGTTGGTGAATTTTAAAATGGTGTTGGAGCTGTTTTAGCAAATTATACAAGAGTGAGAAGGCAGAGGCCTTGGGTTGAGTCAAGCGCCCAACCTCTGAGCACAGAATAATTCATGTAATGGAAATAAGTAAAGTCAGAGCAATTTAATTCAAGTGAAAATAATATTTTGGTAGGTTAATCTTAGCTTCCCTAGAACGCTGTGAGGAACATATCAGTCTAAAAAAGTAAATAAATCTCTAAAAAAATCGATTGCAGGAATAAAACTAACATATCCTGCTCACCCCCTCCATGACACACTGGTCAACCTGAGGGGTACCTTCAGCAACAGACTGGTTCCACCAAGATGCAGGACAGAACGCCACAGGAGATCCTTCTTCCCTGTGGCTATCAAACTTTACAACTCCTCCCCCTTCTGTCGTGGGGTAGACTGATACTGACCCCCCCACCTCCTCAATCTTTGCACATCCCAAAGCCCTATCACTCATCACTTTACTTTCATGTTTTATGTATTTTGTGTTTTTTTACGACTGTTGGCAAATTAATTTTGCTCTTGGGATAAATAAAGTTCTATCGTATCGTATATCTGTCGAATTTTATTGTGACTCTTTTACAGAACTTATGCCGAATAATGATTTAGCCATTTTCTTTTTACATCCATACCAAACATGTAAACATCTTATTTTATTAAATTGAAACAAAACGACATCAAAAGTAGGTCAGTTTTTTGAAAATATATATTTTGGTTCGGGAATGTCATTTTTCTCGATTGTTCTCATTGCCTTTGCCTTGTCAGGTTCTGGTAGATGGTGGAGTTATAATACTTACTTGTGCATTCCCCTGACTAAGAAAATATTTTTTTAGAAATGCAGTATACTACTAATGTATTAGTATTCAAATAAATTTTGCAGCATGACTGTTAACTTAAAATAGGAATCCCGATATAATTTGTTCCTCTTGTTCTGATATGTATCAATATAACTGAACATAATCCACGAATATAACTTTCAGTTTCAGATAACAGTTTACCTTGATATCTGATTATCGCCTTCTAATATTCAAAAATGTTTTGAGGAATTCTGAACAGAGTGGTGTATATATAGGCAGGATGTGTAGGAAAGAACTGCAGATGCTGGTTTAAATTGAAAGTAGACACAAAATGCTGGAGTAACTCAGCAGGACAGGCATCATCTCTGGGGAGAAGGAATGGGTAGGTCTGAAGAAGTTTCTTGACCCGAAACGTCACCCATTCCTTCTCTCCAGAGATGCTGCCTGTCCCGCTGAGTTATTCTAGCATTTTGTGTCTACCTTCGGTATATATAGGCACACTTTCCACAAATGACCTTTAAAAAAACTAATAAATGACAAATAATCTCTTTTTGTTCCACATGTTCAGGTAATAAGGATTGGCACAAAGGGAGATAATGATTACCTTCCTTTGGCATCTAATGGTAATGTTACTGAGGCTCCCATCATCAACTTTGTAGGATTTATTGTTAGTTAGAATTCAACTGGAGTAACCACATGTATGCCAGCCGACACGAGTTTCTGCAATGGAGAGGTTGAGTATTTAGCAACAATGGCTAACTGACTAGATCCATCAGGCTTAAGTTTGCCTTGTTGGATGAGGTGGCTACAATCCAGGATTAACACTGTCCATGACAAAGCCATTGGCTGGATTGGCACTTCATCCAACGGTTTCAACAACCACTTCTGTTATTCAAAATCTGGTGCACTCTCAAATTTGACACGCCTGAATAGCGTGATCCTCATCATATCTTTCAATGTGAAGTTTGATGCGCCTAATTATTGTTAATGCCTCCTTGTATGTATCTTTAAGCCTACGCAAAACATGTTTTAACAATTAAACATCTAAATATAGGGCGGCACAGTGGCGTTGTGGTAGAGCTACTGCCTTAAAGCGCCAGAGACCCGCGTTCGATCCTGACTACGGGTTCTGTCTGTGCGGAGTTTATACTTTCTCCCTGTGACCTGCATGGGTTATCTTCGAAATCTTCGGTTTCCTCCCAAACTCCTGTAGGTTAATTAGCGTGGTGTAAATGTAAATTGTCCCTAGTGTGTGTAGGATAGTGAAAGTATGTGGGGATCGCTGGTTGGCGCAGACTCGGTGGGCTGAAGGGCCTGTTTCTGTGCTGTATCTCTAATCTAAACTAAATCAGATAAAATTGGTGATTACATTTTGAATTATAACACTGGATCGGAATTAAATTGTGGATTTTTATTCTAAAGATTAGAGAAGACCAGAAATTTGGAAGAGAAGGCTTCAATATTGCTTCACTTCACTTTCCCCTTGCCACTTCCCAAAACTTAACAACTTGAACACTCCTCTTCAAAGCCATGACTTTTGACATTCAAAGTGGCAATAAAAATTGTCATATCTCTCAGCCCTTTAGTTACTGAGGATGACTTGATTCTAAAACCCGTTTAAATAGGACCTCAAATAAAAGATCATGTCCAATGTATGGTACAAATCAATCTTAGTCGACAATATGCAACAGTGGCTGTTTTTTAAAATTATGTCTATAACACCAGTCAATTCTGGAGTCAGAGGGCTTTACTTCCACCTGAGTCTGTGATCAGACTGCTGTACACTTCAATAGAGCTCCAATCCCTTGCCTGGTGTTGGTTCAAGCCTTGGGCTCCTTTTTCATTTTGCCAAAAATTCTATTGTGATGAAATACCTTGCTGACATTTATCTATCATAATTAACTTTGAAACGAAGGCCATAAGTTTCCTGCTAGCGAGGTGCCATTATAACCCCCATTCTCAGTATAACGATGACCCCCCCCTCCATTAACTTTCCATTGCTTGATTTTACCAGGATAGATTCCTTCCAGGGACCTATACATTTTTTGGTGTTTATTTTGAAAGTACAAAAATTTGTGATGTTTATAGTACGAAACAAGAGTTGACTGCAGCAATCTAATTTTTCCATGTTAGCTTTTGAAATAGTTATTTCTGACAGAATAACAGTTTCCTGTTGGGAAATGTTGAATGGTATGCCACCTTGAAGTGCGGATTTCAAATGATTGGATAATCTGCTTGGAGTTTGTGAGGCAAGAAATTCTGCACATTGCGTTTTGCTGTCTTTTATATTGTATATCCTGGATAATAAACCCTAATGAAAGCTGGCAAACGAGCAGAATTGTATTTGAGTAAACACAACTGGAATGACAACATTTTTAAAATTATGCTTCCCTATCCTACCATAAATACATTTTGACAAATCACATTAATGATAATCAAGCAACATTTATTATTAATTAGCAAAAACAATATAACTCAAAATCAATTACTTTGATGAAATTTGCAGAGCATATCCGCATGGACCGAAGTCACCATTAATTTAAAGTCTTAAAGGTCTCAAATCCATATGAAATTTCAAGGATAATGGCACATATTATAGTTGATGAGGTCAGGGGGAAAGGGAGTTCCAATGGAGAGATGATTGCACCTAAACAAAAAATGCACTTTGTGACATTGTAGTTAATAGATATTGAAAATCTTGAATTAAATATTTTAGATGGTGGGGATTCGGAAAATTGAATCTAAGAGGCAAATGCTCATAAATTAGGCGATTGCTTGATTGGAAAATAAACATACATTTAGAACCAAAGACCTGGCCTGAAACATCATCTATCCATGTTTTCCAGAGATGCTGCCTGACCCGCTGAGTTACTCCAGCACTTTGTATCCTTTTGCTGGAATTCAGAAGTACACTTCCAGGGTATCAGGGGTTGGTGACTGTTGAGAAAGGAAATACATAAGTGAAAGATTTGAGCAGCGTTACGCTGAACAGTTGAACAGCATTAGAAATAGGATTCTGCAGATTCAAAAAGTGCAACAATGAAAAGTTATTTCAACAGGGAAGCAGCTCTGAAAAGAAATGAAATCCATAGGGTAAAGCTCTCCCAAAACTGAGAATGAAAATGGAAATATTCACAATGAATAAAAGGAGAACATGCCTTCACAAAGATAGTATAACCCTAGTAGAGCTAAATATTTGGAGGTTAATCGACAAATTGGTCTCAACAAATTTCTTTCTTTGATATTTATCCTGAGCTGTATAAAAAGACGGTGGAGATTCATGAAGCATTGACGGTCATGCCATTTGATACAAAACTGGTCGTGCGCTTAGTCTTTCCAGGTCAGACAGAGGTTCACCTGCACCTCCTCCAACCTCATCTATTGCATCCGCTGCTCTAGAAGTCAACTTCTTTACATCGGCGAAACCAAACGCAGGCTCGGCGATCGCTTCGCTCAACACCTTCGCTCAGTCCGGCTTAACCAACCTGATCTCCCGGTGGCTGAGCACTTCAACTCCCCCTCCCACTCCCGGTCTGACCTTTCTGTCATGGGCCTCCTCCAGTACCATAGTGAGGCCCACCGGAAATTGGAGGAACAGCACCTCGTATTTCGCCTGGGCAGCTTGCAGCCCCGCGGTATGAACATTGACTTCTCCAACTTTAGATAGTTCCTCTGTCCCTCTCTTCCCCTCCCCCTTCCCAGATCTCCCACTGTCTTCCTGTCTCCACCTATATCCTTCCTTTGTCCTGCCCCCCTGACATCAGTCTGAAGAAGGGTCTCGACCCGAAACTTCACCCATTCCTTCTCTCCTGAGATGCTGCCTGACCTGCTGAGTTACTCCAGCATTTTGTGAATAAATACTTTCAAAAAAGGTGATGAAAAGATGTAGGTAACCACATACAAGTAGAGATGCTTGGTGAGGCAAAAAATTCAAACTATCAGAAGTTAGACACAAAGTGCCGGAATAACTCAGCGGGTCGGGCAGCATCTCTGGAGAAAAAGGACTGGTCCCAGACTAGAATCAGACTTTGACTGCTTTGTCTGAAGAAGGGCCCAGACCTGAAACGTCACCCTCCTTTTTCTCCAGAGATGCCGTCTGCCTTGCTATGTTACTCCAGCGCTTTGTCTATCTTTGATATAAACCAACATCTGCAGTTCCTTTCTACAAACTATCATAAGTATCAGGCATCTTGGATGGCATGGACGAGTTGGGTCAAAGAGCCTATTTCCTTGATGACCCTATGACTCTTAAGGAAGTGCAAATTATTTGTAAAATAAATGATGGTCGGCTAGGATTCAAAAGGAGTGAAGATGCTTAACTCATTTTTATAAGCCAAATAGTGTAGAGCCAAATAATATATGAGAAGCATCCAAAGGCAAATGGCTCAGCTCAAAGTAGCAAGGATTCAGAGTACACTGGGCACAATTAAGAATTTTGACTTAAAGTTATATATAAAACAAAACAAGTGGATGAATGATGAACCCAGTTGGACAAATATGCGTTCAAGGTGGAATGGTCTGTATCATAACCTCAGAAATGCAGAGTGATTGGTTGATTCCACCTCAATTATCCAGACCTAGAGAAGAGGAGTTAATATAATAAGTGTTAAATCGACCTACATGTGATATGTTGTGAATTATCAGATGTACTGACCAATTAAGAGCCTGTCAATTCCTGCAGTGTACAAGTGTAACAAGGCTTGGGTAGAGTGGATGTGGAGAGGATGTTTCCACGAGTGGGAGAGTCCAGGACCAGAGGTCAGAGCCTCGGAATTAAAGGACGTTCCTTTAGGATGGAGATGAGGATGAATTTGTTTAGTCAGAGGGTGCTTCATTGCCACAGAAGGCTGTGGAGGAGGTCAATTTTTACGTCAGAGATAGATTCTTGATTGGTACAGATGTCAGGGGTTATGGAGAGAAGACAAGAGAATGGGGTTAAGAAGGAAAGATAGATCAGCCATGATTGAATGGCGGAATAGACTTGATGGGCTGAATAACCTAATTCTGCTCCTTTCACTAATGAACGTACTTAAGTATTTAAATCAGAAAAACAGGGTATTTGAATTAAGTGGCTCGGGCAATATATATATCATTACATGAACCTGCTACCTAAAACGCAAAACTTGGCTTATATTTTACATGTTAAAGTAGATGTTTTATTATCTTCTCAACAACAGCTCCTCGGTGACTGCAGATCTTGTCATGTGGTATTTTAATTATAAACAACTATTAGGAGCTTAGTTACCATGACAAGGTAATCAATTAGTTTAGTTTAGGGATACAAGCGCTTCGACCAGCGATCCCAGCACATTAACACTACCCTACACACAGTAGGGACAATTTTTTACATTTATACCAAGCCAATTTACCCACAAACCTGAATGTTTTTGGAGTGTGGGAGGAAACTGAAGATTTTGGAGAAAACTCACGCAGGTCATGGGGAGAACATACAATCGCTGTACAGACAGCACCTGTCATCAGGATCCAATCCGGGTGTCTGGCGCTGTAAGGCAGTAGCTCTACCGCTACTCCACCATGCCACCCTAGGCAATTACTAGGCTGGAAGAATTATTGACAGTCATTTGAGTAAATTATTAGTTATCCTCCACAATGCTCTCATTTTTAAGTATAATTACATAATGATATATTCACTCTAATTTGTGCATTTCATTATTCCTAATAACATGGTGGATATGCTGTCCAAATTTCACAGGAATCTATTTTTTTCAATCGAGGTATTTGCATTTGCAGAGTAATTCTACAAGTCACTACCCAAGACCGTTATTACCAGTACCTTTTTATCAAAAGTCACATTCGGTGTCATTTTATAAATAGTCAAATTAAATTTGATTTTTAATTGTCTGAGAAACCATTATTTTTCTGAATATTATGCGAAATTAGATTTTTATGCATTTTATCAAGAGACAAAAGGCTGCAGATGCTGGAGTCTAGAGCAAAATGCAAAGCGTTGAAGGAACTCAATGGGTCAGGCAGCATCTATGGAGGAATCTTTTCCCATCAGATTCCGTCATCGTCAGCCCCACTTATTACCTCCCAACTTCTGTTATCTTCAAACACCTCTCTCTCCCTCCCTCCCTCCCTCTCTTTCCTCCTCCCCCTCCCCCCCCCCCCCCCCTCTCACCTACTTATACTGGCTATCTCCCCTCTACTGTCTCAGTCCAGAGGAAGTGTCTCAACCTGAAATGTCAATTGTCCATTTCCCTTCAAGGGTGCTGCCTGACCTGCTGAGTTTCTGCAGCAGTTTGTATTTAATACAGATTCTACATTGTTGAACAGTCGTGGATTGGGTGTCTATGGTGATTTATTGAAATGTCCCTTTATCTCTGTGGTTTTGATTCAGATTTAACCCAAGATAAGATGTGAGAAGTCTTTCTGCTTTAAAAGTACAATTGATGACTCCTGATGACAATATTGTTATGGCCATCAAACTCATGATACACGTGATAGACACAAAAAACTGGAGGAATTCAGCATGTCAGGCAGCATCTCTGGAGAAAAGGAATAGGTGACATTATGGGTCGAGACCCTTCTTCAGTCAGGGGAAAGGAAAATAAGAGATATAGAAGGTAAATAGAACAAATGAATGAAAGAAATGCAAAAAGCAACGATGATCAAGGAAAGGTGGAGCCATTGTCGGCTATCGGGTAGGTGATAATGAGTTGTACAGGCAGTGAAACGCAACAGGCCGACAGTGAAACTAGTACGAAGACTAGGTTGGGGGGGGGGGGGGGGGGGGGGGGGGGGACAGAGAGGGGATGTCAGGGGAACCTGAAGTTAGAGAAATCAATTTTCATACCGCTGGGTTGTAAGCGTATCAAGCTCCACACAGCAATAACAAAGCAATAGTTGAAAGGAAGTAGTTGTATTTGCATGTCAATTCTATAATCCCCGGAACCCTTAATGCACTGAACTTTCATTAGCTTTGATTGGTTAGTACTGTTAAATTTAGGTTTGTGAGTGTGCGTGCATGTGTAAATTATACTGCTGTTGTTTCGGTAAATTATACCATAGTTTCAATAAGCATCTAGCCTATTTTGGGTCTAATTGGTTGTACAGTGCAACAAATATTGATGGGGGGTTTTTTGATCCCACAGCAATTGTGTGATTGCATAAACAGCAAACATTCTGGTGCTATTTGGGGAAGGCAAACTGTGATATGCAGGGAAATTAGCGCAGATGCATCTAATTCCAAATTAGGTTTGAATTACTTCGTCAATGTGTTATTCAATGTTGACACTGTAGAAATTTCAGATTCTTGGCCGTTAAATTCCTGTTCAGAAGGTTTTGTGGATTTTCAAATGAAAACAAGGCGACTCAGCTTGGGCAAATAAAAGTCAATTTGCAATTATCAAAATATAAAACAATGACCTCTAAAGTGCATAATGTGGAAAGAGTTGTGCTTTTTCAGTCCTATGTTCAGAATACCTTTTTTTTTGTAACTGCTGATAAAAAGAAAGAAAATTGAAGCTCTGTTTTTCGCTGCCGTTCTCTCCAAAATAGTGAGTAAACAGTTCGAGACACAACAGTCGTTAGCGGAGGACCTGAAGTCTTCAGTCTCAACATTGTCAACTTATGTACAACCTGTCTTGCCTTGTGGAGAATCTGAATTAATCTCTGCCATATTAGTGTGCATCTGTTCATTGTAAGGTGCCTATGCTGCTTGTAAAGAGCTGACCTATTTAACTGCCACAGTCAATTTAGAAACCCATTCATCCCAGGATCACGTTGTATTTTTATCATTGAACAGAGAGCCATATTTTAAGTCATCTTTTGAATGGTTTTGCTTAGTCGCAAGTCATACTGTGACATGAAAACATGTTTTTCTCTTCATTCATTTCTCCTCTATAGTTATTAAGATAGGCCAGTGATTCCGCGCGGGAGATAGACAATAGACAATAGACAATAGGTGCAGGAGTAGGCCATTCGGCCCTTCGAGCCAGCACCGCCATACAATGTGATCATGGCTGATCATTCTCAATCAGTACCCCGTTCCTGCCTTCTCCCCATACCCCCTGACTCCGCTATCCTTAAGAGCTCTATCCAGCTCTCTCTTGAATGCATTGAGAGAATTGGCCTCCACTGCCTTCTGAGGCAGAGAATTCCACAGATTCACAAATCTCTGACTGAAAAAGTTTTTCCTCATCTTGATTCTAAATGGCCTACCCCTTATTCTTAAACTGTGGCTGATCATTCTTGTTTCTTTTGTTCTTGATATTTTTGTTTTTGCAAAAGCTACTAATTTTCTCCCCTGCCTCTTTCCTCACCCCTCATCAACCAACCAACTCCATAACCCTAGTTAGACACAAAATGCTGGAGTATCTTAGCGGGTCAGGCAGCATCTCTGGAGAAAATGTATAGGTGACTTTTCGGGTCAGGACCCTTCTTCAGACTGTTTGCAGGGGGAGCGAAGAGAGGGCCGGACAAATCACAGCCGTCAACCGACTACCTCAGGCAAGGGGGTTCCATGATTGGTTGATTATTGGATAGAAACAAGTGTGAGCCCTAAAGAAATACACAGTTGTGAACTGTAAAATTTGTTGAAGGGTTTGGTGGGTGGGGGGGGGGTGGGGGGGGTGAGAAACCGGTGCAAGATCAGCCATAGTTTAAGGGAAGGGGGGGTTGGTTGGGAGGGGGGGGAGGGCAGGGTAAAGGGGAGTGTTTGTACAAGTTACCTAAAATTGGATAATTCAATGTTCTTCATAACCATGTTGTAATATAGAACAAATAATTTGCATCAATCTATAGTACCGATCCTTTTTACATTCAATAACACCCCATTATCAAGAAAATATTGACACGTTCTCATTTTGCAGGCAAACCGGGAAACTAAACTGTATACACAGATGGCCCCAAAACAGCAATGACATATGAGATTATTTCATACGTTTTAAGGGCTTTCATTGTGGAATAATCATCGGTTAGGAACACTCAATTTCAAATAATCCCAGGAAATGTTTATATCTGCTTGAACAAATATGACACTTCAGAAAGTCAACACAGCTAAGTGTTCTGCGCTCCAACTATAGTGAATTTTTTGGAAACTTTGATTACACTTATAGCAAGTCTTGTATTGCGACTCTCTGATCGAACAACACTGTTATGTTGGAATTATGCAAACACTTGGCATTTGTTGCAAGTTGCCTTTTGTTATCATCGGCAGCCTATCACTGCAGTGCTTGAGTTGTGAATTGTTTAATGCTGGCTGAACTTCTACTGGATGAGTCTTGTCTGAACAGCCAAATAAGTCAAACCAAACAACAAGATTATGGCAAAAAGCATAGTGCTGGAGAAACTCAGCAGGCCAGGCAACATCTGTGAAGGGAGATGGACAGGGGACATTTTGTGTTGTGACCCTTCAGACTGAACGGTGACTACAATATTGTGTGCACAGAGTTTGTACGTTCTCCCCGAGACCGTGTTGGTTTTCCCTGGGTGCTCCAGTTTCCTCCCACACTCCAAAGACGTACAGGTTTGTAGGTTAATTGGCTTCAGTAAATAGTATGTAGGATAGTGCTAGTGTACCATGATCAGTCAGTGCAGACTCAGTGGACCAAAGGACCTGTTTCCACACTGTATCTCTAAACTATACTAAACTAAACAAATGTCTTAGATATGTCAAATACTGCTACGAACTAATGATCAGCAAATAATTTCTGATTTTAATAACTTAGTTTAAACATTTATCTTTTTACACCTACAGTTAACTTGTGGGTTTTTTCCAGTTTACATATGCAAATTGGAAAGGGAAATTAGATAAACATGGTCCCTCATTCCCAGTTTTTGTCATGAATATGTTCTCTTCTCAGGACATATCTCCATATGGTGTAACAATTGAAGAACACATACAAGGCACTTCTAATCTTATCCATCAGCAGCAAGCTTATGGGAGAGGATTGCCTGCTTGTTTTATAGGCTGTCAGCTTTTGTTATTATTCACTTGGATTTTCTGTCAGTCTTTCAGATGGGATAGGTTCAATAACTTCACCATAAAGTGGGTCTTCATGCACTCCACAGTGCACAACCTTAGGACATTTAAACAACTGGTCTGTTAATTGAGGACATTTAAGCCAAATGCCATCACTATATAACTACTTAATAAATAGCAAACTTGAACTTGCCCTTATTGTCAGCGACTAGGTTCAATCCTGACCTTGGGTGGAGTCCGTGTGGAGTTTGCACTGGAGTTTGCACGTTCTTCCTGTAAGTAGTCCTTGATTATGTTGGCTGCTTTCCTGAGCGAACATAAAGTGTGGATGAAGTCAATAGGGGATAGGCTGGATTGTGTGATGGACTGGGCTACATCGACAACTCTGCAATTTCTTGCAATGTAGGGTAGAACCTTTGCCAAACTAAACTGATGCATCCTCATACGATGCTTTCCATGGTACATCTGTATAAATTGGTTAGTCGTTGAATACATGCTGGGGGTTCTTGGCTTTCTGAGGAAGTACAGGTGTTGGTGTGCATTATTGGCTTTGGCTTTTGTGGTTGGCCCAGGACAAATTGTTAGTGATATGCCTAGAAACTTGAAGCTCTCAACTATCTTGCACCATTTAAGCTGATTGGGGCCTGTACATCCCCTCGTTTCCTGAACTCAATAACTAACTCCTTCATCTTGCTGTCGTTGAGGGAGGGATGGATGCTATCTTAACAGCATGTTACTTAGCTCCCTATTTCCATCCTGTACTCATTGTTTCCAATCCAGCCCACTGCAGTGGTGTCATCTTCCAACTTGTAAGTGGTTTTAGAGTAGAATTTGGCGCACGCGGGTGTACGTGTATGGTGTAGTATAGTAAAGGGCTGAGAACACATCCTTGTGGGCCACATGTGTTGAGAATTATTGAGGGAAATGTTACGTTGCCTATCCCTACTGACGGGGTCCGTGGGTCAGGAGAACCAGTTGCAGAGAGGGGTATTGACCCCTAGATTCAGGAGTTCGGAGATGAATTTGGTTGGAATTATGACGTGGAAGGTGAAGCTATAGTCCATAGAGGTCTGACGTAGGTGTCCTTGTTATCCAGAAGGTCCAGCAATGGATGTGGATGGTGTCAGCTGAGGACCTGTTGTGATGGTAGGCAAATAATTTACAATAAATAGATATAGTAACCAGATACAGTTTTAAAATAACCTTAAATGGTTATAAACTTGTAACCATACTGGGAAGAGTATGTTTTTGAAAACATTAAACAAAACTATTCTAGTCATCAGGCTTCTTTTTTATATATATAATCTATATAATATACATATATATATATATATATATATATATATATATATATATCTTCCCTCAGTCAGTACATTAGAGTAAACCAGGGCTCCATTGCTTGTGTAGTTCAACACAAGGGAAAAATGCCATTGTCTATGAAAATTATGATACTTCCCTCAAGATAAGTATTCCCCCACAGCAGTGTCTGCAAGCTGCATAATTCTAAAACTCTGATGGTTTAGCTGTGCAGATATCTAATATAGATATGAAATATTTGTTTGGTTTGCCTTCTGGATATGATGACTCGTAATCATTCAAGTAATATTTCTTGCTATGTGAACCTGGAGATTTGGTATTGTATTGATGAGCTGTTTCATGGCAACCCAGCTGAGTAAATTTCTGCCTTTTTCTGACTTGTACATGGGTCCTTCTTTCAGAGAAGCTAGATACGGATCAGGAGTAGAACCTTCATCCCCTCCCTGAGAAAGTTTAGCACAACTTCTATACAGAGGTCTGATCAAATAAGAGGCTTTCGTTTTCACTCATGTTACATCTATATACTATACTATCATGGAATCACGTGCAATCCTGGTTGAAATGCACATGACAGTTATTATAATTGTGTTTCAGTGAACATATCACATGAAGGAGAGGCAGGGGCATTTCTCTCCTTGCCAAAAATAATTACCTGAAGGAACTCAAAAACATAACCTCGAGACCATTTGCACAGGGTTCATAATTCTACAAGGTTTATATTGTCATTTGTTCATTGCACTGCTTTTTATGGAGCCACTCAAACTCCATATCATAAGTAATGGGAATTAATAAGAATTAGGCCATTCGGCCCATCAATGACTCAGTCATTCAATCCTGGCTGATCTATCTCTCCCTCCTAACCCCATTCTCCTGCCTTCTCCCGATAACCTCTGACACCCTATGTCCCACAACCTATGTCACACCTGCCTACACTAGTCCCACCTGCCTGTGTGTGACCCATATCCCTCTAAACCTATCCCATCCATGTACCTGTCTAAATGTTTCTTAAACGTTGCTATAGTAACTGCCTCAACAATCTTCACCGGCATGTCGTTCCATATACACCCACCGTGTTTTGTGTGAGAAAGTTACCCCTCATGTCCCTATTAAATCTCCCCCCCCCCCCACCTTAAGCGGTGTTTAACGATGTGTTCTAATGGTTCATATTGGTGTTTCATCAACCTGTGGGCTGTACAGACCACTGGTGCAAATTCTCATTTGACACAGCACAACAATTCTCAATTCCCAGCGGATGGTGAAGTGATATTATAGGCTTACCTATCACATTCATCACTGCAGCAGTATGAAAGGTGTCGTACCCACTGGCTCAGAGTGAATCAAAAAAGAAAATTTGTCATTTCACAATCTCAGAACATCCAAATGTGTTTTACACTGACTGGAGTTATGCTTGATGTCTAGGGGCTATAGTGTGCATGAAATCATTGCCTGCTAACTTGTGCCTATGTGTTGCCCTCACAAAGAAATAAATAAATGACGAGATTACCTTTTCGTAGTGTTAATAATTCAGCAATAAATTTCAACTTGGACACTGCAAACAAGAACTCTGCTGCACTTCAAAACGCTGAAGGATAAAATAGGATCTCAGTTTAACATCTCACCTGAAATACTAGCTTCTCTTGCACACCCAGCATTATTTTTAATGTCAAATTTAAAACATTTCAGTGTTTGATCAACGAGCTGTTTAAGATAAAAGCATATCAGAGATTAAAACAAGTTGCTAAAATTTCAATTAAATTATGCAATTAAGCTAAATGTTATTTGATTTTAATTTGTGATATTCTTTCAAACAACAGTTAGGAAAATGTAAGGTTGTATTGCTCATTTATTAAAAATGAAACTATTTTTAAATGAATATTTTAATGACTGTGAGTCAGGTAAATTAAAAATATATAGTTCTGGAAATCTGCAAGAAATTTAACAAAAGTGATGAGTAAAGGGTGCAGTGGTTGTGTTGCTGTAGGCTTCATCTTACTGTGCGGCATGGTTCGTTACTTTTAATTACATCTTAACCAAGACAGCAGCTTAGTTATTCAGGTTTTGTTTACACAATTATTTGTGGTTCATCCATAATACATGTTTGAAAGGTGCAGCTCGGGTAAAACAAAGCCAATCCAATTTCATACATTCTAGTGTTACCAGCATGTTCCTTCTAAAAGTGATGATTCAAAATTGTATCTAATGCAACACTGAGTAGAAAGAGCAAAAAAAAAAACAGCCCTCTGTTGCTGATTGAAATTCCTAATTACCGTTGTTATGAAGTTTTAACAGTGCACAGTTGAAATCATTATTCTTTGGCATTACAAAAGACCTCTTCACAATTGCTCAGATTGGAGTGTGCTGAAATTACACAGCAGGGCTCCATCGCTATTCCCAGGAGGGAAGATGGCTTACAACTGACAAGTATTATTAATTATCACTTTCTTTTCATAACACAGTACCCTGTTTAATTGTTTACCTGGAAGTTGCATGTGTTATTTTCATATGCTTTCAATGTGATAGATTTTATTGGAAAAACAACCATTAGAAATATCTCTGTGAAACATGGTAGAAATGTAGCCCAGCCCCCAAAATGTAGTCTAGATTTTACTTTAAAAGTTAAGAAAATGCTTAAAAGCACATAATTTTTTGTGTTGCCTGTGTTTGGCGAGATGTGAATTATGTGCAATTGTTGGTATCCTTTCATAAGTTGCAATTTGACATAATATTTTTGACGTAATAATATTTTTTACAAGCTCTCTTTACATATTTAAACAGATTTTTCAGAGCACTTCTAATAGGAAAGTAATATTATGTGGAAAGCAGTCAAGGGGCAAAGTCCATCCCATCTGTGAACTAGAATTGATTCTAACAGTCTCTGTATAAATGTGCATTAAAAAAAGTTGGTGTATTTGTCATGTTAAATCTTGAATAAAGAATGCCATTTCCCCCTGATTGCTGAATTCAAATTGATTTGAATTATATAATGTTTGTATTTGGCAGTGACCAATAATGATTCGATTCTTGTTGAAAGTAATTACAAAACATTTCTAACTGAAAGCGTATTTTAATATTAAAATGCATCATTTATATTGAATTATGATTGCACAAATAATCTATATATCTACCAAAATTATTTTAGTGTCTTTGCATAAAACAACTGTATTTTGAACTACTTAATTTTATTTTTTGTCTTTTTCTTTTTCTCCCTTCAGATTTAAATATTTAAAGGTCTGATTACAGTTATTGCTCAAGGTAAGCATGTCACTACATTGTTTCTGCTGTGTCTCCACCAGTTTTTTCGCTGCACTTTACTAATAAACATTCTTTATGCTGTTAGCATTGGTGGCCTTTGCTATCCCTTATTGCTCCTAATTAGTGGCGATGCGCTTTAGAACAAGTGATGCTGGGAATTAACACCTGACTAGGTAGCTGCACTAACAATACTGCTGCACTAATGGTACTTCCCTGTTTCTGCATGTCTGAGCTTTAACTGAAAGCTAATACTTTAGTTGTGCGCCTGAGGCTGAATCTGAGACTAACACCTGCCATATTGGAGAATGTCTTTGTCACTCATGCTTTTGTTTGAATTGCTTCAGGGAAGCCAATGAGAGTTAAGTCCATTTATGTTTTGTTTTTTAAGCACCACGCAATTGGATTTTGAAACTGGATAGATTAGAAGTGGCACGTGCTGAGCCTGTCTTTTCAGCCAGCTTGGCTTAATAAGTAGTTTCAGGAGGGCAGATTGCTGAGCCTCGGTTTCTGAATGGAACAGCTGGGGGAGGAAGGAAACACAAAAGAGAAGTAGACAGAGTGGCGTAAACCTGGAGAATTGTGGGTGGGGCTTTGGACAGAGGGAGCAGGACTGACCACACGCCAGGTGTGACCTTTTCCAGCTCCTTCATTCTGCTTGTTTGTCTGGGCAATTTAAAACTCGCTGATAAAAATGAGGAATGTGACAGGCTGCCGTCTGCAGCCAGAGGTAGGAGGAGTCTGACTGAAGCTGCTGAACCTTCATTGATTAACCCTCTGAAGAGCGTATTAGCATATTCGCACCTTATCTAAGAGCATGACAGGTGTAGGAGTTTTCAAAGATGGTCATCTGTTTCTTGCCACTTTGCAATTTTATTTAAAAAAATTATATTAATTCTTAATGTAGTAGCTGAGCCTATATAGCAGATGTTACCATGTCAAAAAGACTCAAAAGCAACAATGGCAGAATGCAGACAGTTTGCAGTGAATTCAAAGCAATATTTGGAATGAGAATTGATGACTACCTTGGGCATGTCATTGTAGCGATGGTTAATTCACTGATCGGTCCACAAAATTCCGTTTGATCGGATTGAACGAAAGGAGACCAGCAGCTGTCAAGCACAGTTTGATCGCAGTAGCACTGATATGACTAAATTAAGATAAAATACGTGGTCAAATTTATCTTTTGGTGTTCTGCCATTTCATGCCCTTTGATATGATCACTTCCTTTGTTAAAAGTGTTCTTTGAAAATTTCTTTTGACTGTGAATGTCCCAATTAATTTGGAAATGTTATGGAACAAACGGTACCTTTTACCGAAGAATAGGTGTAGAATATGGGAAGAATCCTTTTGAAACAGCAGATTATCATATCATCATATCATATCATATATATTAGATTCTCTTGTCTAAGACGGAAGCAACAATTGATATTTGTGTTGCATTTCAAGCTCTGAGGTGATTTTAAATGTCCAACAGGCCATCATCGTTATAGTTCATCAACGTCAGTTGGTGGATCAGACCTCTAGAGGGTGGAAAGTAGAGATCTTCCAGCAGGAAGTTGTCTGATTATGCTCCTGTGAAGAGTTTTAAGATGTTCCACTGCATTAAGGCCACTATATAAATGCACGTCGGTGTGGATTTTTAACTTTATTACTGCCCGAGGCTCGTGCCAAGCAACCAGAAGATTACAGCGGGTGGGTCTTGTATGAAATCTGCTCTTCAGCTGCCCACCCCTTGTGGCTGGGAAAGGGGGTAATGAGGAAACATGCTGGCAACATCTAGGAAGCTCTCTCAGATAGGGTGCATAGATTGGTTTGGTTTTGTTTAGTTTAAAGATACAGTGCTGAAACATGCCCTTCGGCCCACCGAGTCTGCGCCGACCAGCGAACCCCGCACATTAATACTATCGTAGACTCACTAGGGACAATTTATAATTATACCAAAACAATTAACCTACAAACCTATACGTCTTTAAAGTGTGGGTGGAAACCGGAGAAAACCTATACAGGTCATAGAAACATAGAAAATAGGTGCAGGAGTAGGCCATTCGGCCCTTCGAACCTGCACCGCCATTCAATAAGATCATGGCTGATCATCCAGCTCAGTAACTCAGTAACCTGTACCTGAACATAGAAACTCTGTACAGACAAGCACCCATTGTGAGGATCGAAGCGCGGGTTTCTGGCGCTGTAAGGCAGCAACTCCACTGCTGTGCCACCATGGTCTTGCTAAGGAAAGTGTTTTTTATGTGCCTTGCTGACATCCCGCGCAACAAATATTTAATTCAGAATCATGTTCCTAAGCTATTGAGCCCCCAATAGCTATTATAACTATTGCTATATGCGTCATGGCACCCCCAGGACAAGATTATTAATGAGGTATCCACTTGAGTCCGATGGGAACATCATCTGCAGCTTGAACCAGTGGAGACAACACAGAATTGCCACAGATTGAATGGAAAATGAAGTTGGTTCAGTTTTACTGTAGCTATCATAGTGGGTTAGTTTTAATGGGGAAACTGAACTGGAGCATCAGCTAAATATGACGAAAACATGACAGGCGTTCGGTTTCATAAGATATTCCCATCAGGAAGACAATATAACTGAAGAAAACACTGAGGTTGTTTTTTTTGGTTATTTTTCTAGGCCATAGTTAATATTGCTTTATAACAGCTACTAGCAGATGCATGAGTATTGCCACTATCTTATCTTTGTCTTTGATTGGGAAAACCTCTGGTGTCCATTCAGTTATGTCTTTAATAGTACGGTTGATGTTCTTGGGCTGTTATTATTTGGGAAATATTGGTAAGGAACAGAAAACTACATAAATGCAATTAGTCAAACAACATTGAATTGATTTTTAGCATCTTAGGTATATTTGGTAAAAGTATTTGAGCTGTGCATTCAAGAGAATACACGAGAATTAGTTAGTCACATATCTCGAGAAAGGAATGACTGAATAAATAAACAAAAAATGAAGTCCATTTGCTATCCATTCAGCTATCTCTCCTTGGATCCCATGAGATCTAACCTCCTAGAGCAGCTTACCATGCGGAACCTTGTTGAACGCCTTACTGAAGTCCAGTACTGTAGATGTTGTGTACATAGACTTCAGTAAGGCATTCGACTAGGTTCCGCATGGTAGGCTGCTCTGGAAGGTTAGATTGCATAGGTTTCAAGGAGAGATAACTGAATGGATAGAAAATTGGCTCCATCGAAGGAAGCAGAGTGTGATGGTGGAAGATTGCTTAGTCTGAAGGCCTGCAACTAGTGGTGTGCCACTAGGTTCGGTGCTGGGCCGTTACTGTTTGTCATCCACATCAATGATTTAGATGAGAACATACAGGGCAAAATTAGCAAGTTTGCTGATGATACAAACGTTAGTGGTTTTGCAGATAGTGAAGATGATTGTGAAAGATTGCAGCAGGATCTGGATCGATTGGCCAGGTGGGCGGAGGAATGGTTGATGGAATTTAATACAGAAAAGTGTGAGGTGTTGCATTTTGGGATGTCGAACAAGGGCAGGTCCTACACAGTAAATAGTAGGTCTCTGGGTAGTGTTGTAGAGCAGAGGGATCTAGGAGTACAGGTAAGTGGTTCCTTGATGGTCGAGTCGCAGGTAGATAAGGTGGTCAAAAAGGCTTTTGGCTTTTTGGCCTTCATCAGTCAGAGTATTGAGTATAGAAGTTAGGAGGTCATGTTGCAGTTATATAAGACGTTGGTGAGACCGCATTTAGAATATTGTGTTCAGTTCTGGGCACCATGTTATAGGAAAGATATTGTCAAGCTTGAAAGGGTTCAGAAAAGATTTACGAGGATGATGCCAGGACTAGAGGGTGTGAGCTCTTGGGAGAGGTTGAGTAGGCTGGGAGCGCAGGAGGATGAGGGGAGATCTTATAGAGGTATACAAAATCATGAGAGGAATAGATCGGGTAGATGCACAGAGTCTTTTGCCCAGAGTAGGGGAATCGAGGACCAGAGGATAAAGGTTCAAGGTGAAGGGGAAAAGATTTAATAGGAATCCAAGGGGTAACTTTCTCACACAAAGGGTGGTGGGTGTATGGAACAAGTTGCCAGAGGAGGTAGTTGAGGTTGGGACTATCCCATAGTTTAAGAAACAATTAGACAGGTACATGGATAGGACAAGTCTGGAAGGATATGAACCAAACGCTGGCAAGTGGGACTAGTGCAGCTGGGACACTGTTGGCCGGTGTGGGCGAGTTGGGCCGAAGGGCCTGTTTCCACACTGTATCACTCTATGACTCATAGCTTCTATTAATTATTAATTGAATTGTTTAAAAATAGTGAAGACAATTTTAACAGCTAAAGATTTTTATTGACACTAAAAGCTGGAGGAACTCAGCAGGTCAGACAGCATCTCTGGAGAAAAGGAATAGGTGAAGTTTTGGGTCGAGACCTTTCTTCAGTTCCTTCCTACACATAAAGATTTTTATATTTTTGTTGGTAGTCACACTTAGAACGGAGATGAGGAAGAACTTTTTCAGTCAGAGGGTGGTGAAGGTGTGGAATTCTCTGCCTCAGAAGGCAGTGGAGGCCAGTTCGTTGGATGCTTTCAAGAGAGAGCTGGATAGAGCTCTTAAGGATAGCGGAGTGAGGGGGTATGGGGAGAAGGCAGGAACGGGGTACTGATTGATAGTGATCAGCCATGATCGCATTGAATGGCGGTGCTGGCTCGAAGGGCTGAATGGCCTACTCCTGCACCTATTGTCTATTGTCTATTGTCTATTGTCACACTGATAATATTGTTATGCCACCAACATTATGTCTTATTAAATTATATCCACTTCAAACTGGGTTTCCCTCTGCCAAAAGATGATCATTTGAACTTGAATGGGCTGAACGGACACACCCATATTTGGCACCCTGCTATCAAACATTGTTTATGCTATCCATGGGGCATCGACAAGTGAGCGAAGCTCAATTTCATTGCACTTAGCTCTGCCCGAAAGTGGAATAAAAGACCAAGAGGATTAAAGCCCTAATTATTTAAACATTAGCAATATGTAATGAGCTAATGAAATAATATTATTTTTGGTTTAAACTGAAATACAGCTTTTTAAATAGCCAAGGGAACCGTAGAATGTATCTTTGAATACACAGCTCAAATACTTTTACGAAATATACCTAAGATGCTAAATGAATTCTGTGTTAAACATTAGAAACATAGAAAATAGGTGCAGGATTAGGCCATTCAGCCCTTCGAGCCAGCACCGCCATTCAATATGATCATGGCTGATCATCCAAAATCAGTACCCGTTCCTGCTTTTGCCCCATATCACTTGATTCCGTTAGCCCTAAGAGCTGTTGTTTGACTAATTGCAATTATGCAGTTTTATGTTCCTTACCAATATTTCCCAAATAATAACATCCCAAGAACATCAACTGTACTATTAAAGACATAACTGAATGGACACCAGAGGTTTTCCCAATCAAAGACAAAGTGGACGAATAAGATAGTGGCAATGCTCATGCATCTGCTAGTAACTGTTGTGAAGTAACATTAACTATAGCCCACTACACACTATGATTTAAGTTAAATGTGTTTAAAAAACCCCATAAATATTCAGATTTAAGTTACTTTTATACATTAAGCTATAATTGCCAAACAGGCAAATAACCTTGAAAAAAGACTGGAGGCAGGTCGGGCAGAACATGGATAGGTGACGTTTCGGATCAGGACCCTTCTGCATAATTATGTGAAATTGGCTTAAATTTCCAGTTTGTGTTATAAATTTTGAAAATTTACCTAAATATAATATAAGTAACATTAACGTGACTAAGATAAGCCCTTAAAATATTAAACGAGTCAAAATAAAATGTTCATGCTTAGTCACAATTGCCTGATTGAAAACCCTGCTAGGTGTTTTTGGAAGAAGGTTAATTCCAGGGTAAGGAAACAGCCTGAGGCTAATTTGGAGTACTTTGCTGGAAAGTCAAATTTTAACTTGTACTTTGCTGTCATCAAAAAAGCTCCTCACCAGACATATGGCCTAGGATCCAGTAGTGCATGGAAATACATGCACGCAATAATTTACATAATGCAATCACTTTCTTATTCCATTCACTGCAGCTAATAGTGCTGCATCTAGTCCTCAACTAGGTTCCTTGCTTGAAATACTCCCCAATGCTAACCGACTGTGGAATCGTGAAAAATAATGCAATGAAGACCAATTTCTGAAAGCAGTGAAATTTGAAATGGATTCACCACCGTCCCTCAGTTGATAGAACCAAAGATTTTGTATGGTCTACAAAGGCTTGAAGTGTGGTTTATGCTGCTGCCTGCACTTTTCTTGCAATTGTTAAAATCATGGCCATTGTACTCTTTGATCAAAATAATCCAAACTGAGGTTTAGGGTGCAGATTTTCAGAGACTGGGAGATATTGGTCGTGGAGGACCTTTGCAATAACTTAATGCCACACAACATGGAGACTACAATTGGATAGGTCTCCTCTTTGTTGGCACAGAAGTCCTCAAAAGAGATTGATCCATTCAAATTAAGAGTGATATATGCACTGTGTGGTTGGAATCTGCATGCGTTGTCAGCAGACGTGGGTGGAGACCATCAAGAGGGAATTTGATAAATATGAAGGGAGGGGGAAAAAATGGCAAGGTTTTTGAGAAGGGGCCATTGGGTGAAACTAGAATTGCCCTGGTAGAAAGCCATGTATTCCCATGCACTACTGTAATTGTTCATCACCTGTGAATGTGCAGCTTCATAGAAACATGGAGGCCATTTGGCCCTTCGAGCCAGCTCATTGTATACGAGCCATTCATTGTGATCATGGCTGATCGTCCCCAATCAATACCCCGTGCCTGCCTTCGCCCCATATCCCTTGATTCCACTAGCCCCTAGAACTCTATCTAACTCTCTCTTAAATCCATCCAGTGATTTGGCTTCCACTGCCATCTGTGGCAGAGAATTCCACAAATTCACAACTCTCTGGGTGAAAATGTTTTTTCTCGCCTCAGTTTTAAATGGCCTCCCCATTATTCTGAGGCTGTGGCCCCTGGTTCTGGACTCGCCCAACATTGGGAACATTTTTCCTGCATCTAGCTTGTCCAGTCCTGTTATAATTTTATATGTTTCTATAAGATCCCCTCTCATCCTTCTAAACTCCAGTGAATACAAGCCTAGTCTTTTCAATCCTGCCTCATATGTCAGTCCCGCCATCCCAGGGATCAATCTCGTGAACCTACGCTGCACTGCCTCAATTACAAGGATAACTTTTCATTTCTGATATATCGTCCATCTGCTACCTTTTTAGTGCACTCATTACCTTTCCCTTTCTCATTGCGTCAATCCTTGCACCTCACTTTCACAAATATTTTCTGCATTTGATCAGAAAACGTAGACAAACTGTACTTTCATATAAAAGGCATATATATTGATAGTGAAAAAAAAAAATCTAGGCCCAAGTTACAGATTCTTGTGATCCCTGTAAGTAACAACAAAAAAAAGCTGGCCATTTCTACCATCTTCAGTCAACACTTTATCCATGCTGATGTATTAACCAATACCAAAAGTTATTTTTTTATACGGTGGCAATTTGTGTGATACCTTTTACAAGTGCAAATATAGAACATCCATTTCTTTCACTCTCATCAATCCTGCTTAAAATATGGATTTATGAAATCTGGTTTTCCTTTACTAAAGTAATGTCAACCACAGCCAATCATAAAATATTTTTCTTAGTGCCCTTAACAAAGAATTCCAATATATTCCCAACAACTGATGACAGGCTAACTGGTCTGTGGTTTTCCATCTACTTAATTTCTTGAATTCCATTATTACATTCTCTACTTTTTAATCTACTGAGACTATTCTAGAATCAAAGGTCACTATTAATGATGTCCTTATCTCTGTGGCCGTACATTTTTAAACACAAAGGTGTTGGCTAAAATATTTGTCAACATTTAATTCCATTAATTTCCCCAGAATTTCTGTTTGCTTTTTAGAATTACTTTGAATTACTTACTCTCATTAGACCTTTAGTTCCCTGTTATCTTCAATATACTTACTGTGTATTTTACTGTGGATAGGGCTAAAAAATATTTGTTATCATCTCAACTTGTCGTTCGTTTTACAATGTAATTTTTGCTGCCACTGTCTCTAAGAGACCCATGTATTCCTCCTTACCTTTTTGTAACTTTGTGAAAGCTCTTACAAGTATGTGTCACAATTATATTTCTTGCTAATTTAGTTTTCCACCTACCTCTTTGTCAAGTTATTGGTCATCTTTTGGTATTTTCTAAAACTTTCTGTTAGCAGGTTTGATACTCTTTCTGGAGACATTACAAGCCTTTTTTTTCCATTACCACTCTTAACCTTAATAGTTAACTATATGTGGATCACTTAAAGAAAATGCATTTTTATTGCGAACTAGACCAAGTGGGGCCGAAACCTCTCCTGCATTGGAACAGCACCCTCTTAAACTTTAAAATGTGAATAACTAAAAGTATAACACCGATTTCAATAAAACGACGATGAGTAAGGTGGGCCTAAAATTGTCGCGCTACCGTGTACCGTTTTGGCTATAGTTCAGGAACAAACAAACAAACAAACAAACGAGAGTTTTAGTATATAGATTGTGGAGTATTTATTTGCATGTTTGTCACTGTTTTTGCTATCGGAAAGCATTTAATTTGGTTAACACATTTCTCCCTCTTCTCTCCCACCCACCCATCATCTCAAATATCTGTAATTAGATTTATTCACAAAATGCTGGAGTAACTCAGCAGGTCAGGCAGCATCTCGGGAGAGAAGGAATGGGTGACGTTTCGGGACGAGACCCTTCTTCAGACTGAAACGTCTCGACCCGAAATGTCACCCATTCCTTCTCTCCCGAGATGCTGCTTGACCTGCTGAGTTACTCCAGCATTTTGGGAATAAACCGATTTGTACCAGCATCTGCAGTCATTTTCTTATACTATCTGTAATTAGAATTCAATTTGGCACTTCCTCGTTGTATTTTTTCACAAAATAGAGATTAAACTGTTCATAGTGATCAGAATTTAATTTAGCGAAGGTTCCAGAAGAGTTTAACAAACTACCTCTTTTGTTTTGTTTCTCTAGACATATATCACAGTGTTTAGTCATGTTAACAACCATCAATGCTACTTTCATTAATTTACATAACATATTCCTGGACCTCTTTGTTCTGCCACCTGTTTTATTTACTTTCCAGGAATTGTGTGAATATTGTTATTCTTACCGATATACACAACCTAGCATTAAAAGTTCATTTTTCATTTATGTACCCATTTTACCAATTTCCACTAAATTGTTGCATATTGGATTTTTAATGTTTACTAGACCAAGTGGACCCGATTGGCCCAAACTTCTCCTGCATTGGTGCAGCACCCTCTCCTCCCCCACTTCCCCTCCCTCCCCCCCAACCACCCTTCTCCCCTCTCTCCCCTCCCTCCCCCCCCAACCACCCTCCCCCTTTCCCTCCCCCCCACGCCACCTTCCCCCCTTCCTCCTCTCTACCCTCCTTCCACCCCCTCTCTTCCTCCCTAGGAGATAGATTTAAACTTTAAACTGTGAATAACTTTAAAAATATAACACCGATTTCAATTAAAGTTCTTCCATTAGCACCAAAGAGACGACGGTGAGTAAGGTGGGCCTAAAATTGTCGCGCTGTTGTGTACCGTTTTGGATGTAGTTCAGGAGCAAAACAAACAAACAAACGAGAGTTTTAGTATAAGAAAATAACTGCAGATGCTGGTACAAATCGATTTATTCACAAAATGCTGGAGTAACTCAGCAGGTCAGGCAGCATCTCGGGAGAGAAGGAATGGGTGACGTTTCGGGTCGAGACCCTTCTTCAGACTGATGTCGGGGGTGGGACAAAGGAAGGATATAGGTGGAGACAGGAAGATAGAGGGAGATCTGGGAAGGAGGAGGGGAAGGGAGGGACAGAGGAGCTATCTGAAGTTGGAGAAGTCGACGTTCATACCACCGGGCCGCAAACTGCCCAGGCGAAATATGAGGTGCTGCTCCTCCAATTTCCGGCGGGCCTCACTATGGCACTGGAGGAGGCCCATGACAGAGAGGTCAGACTGGGAATGGGAGGGGGAGTTGAAGTGCTGGGCCACCGGGAGATCAGTGGCGTTAATGCGGACCGAGCGCAGGTGTTCAGCGAAGCGATCGCCGAGCCTGCGCTTGGTTTCGCCGATATAGATGAGTTGACATCTAGAGCAGCGGATGCAATAGATGAGGTTGGAGGAGGTGCAGGTGAATAGATTATCAAGAAGTAAGGTTTATAATATTTTGTGTATGTAATGTAATGAGTTACTCCAGCACTTTGTGAATAAATACAGTAAATATGATAACCCTAGTTAAGTATAAATTATTTATTGCTAATATCCTTGGTCATACTCTATGCCATTATTGTGCATAATTTATAACAATAATATATATTTTGATACAATCAATCTACAGTAGCAGAAAATAATTCATTACACTTAAACACATTAAATCATTACTCGTGTAACATTTTTCTAAAATATTGGATTGGTTTTGTGCCACTCATCAGCCAGTGGTGCTAAAAGCAAAAGAAAACATAATATCGAAGTCCATTCCCTCCAGAGATGCTACCTGACCTGCTGAGCTACTCCAGCACATTGTGTTTTATCCCAGATTCCAGCATCTGCAGTTCCCTGTATTTCCCAGAATCTGGAGTCAGCCATTTAGCCCCTCACATCTCTTCTGTAAATTGAATAGTCATAGGAGCAGAATTAAGCCATTCGGCCCATTGTGTCTACTGCGCCATTCAATCATGGCTGATCTATTTTTCCCTCTCAACCCCATTCTCCTGCCTTATCCCCATAACCCTTGACACTCTTACTAATCAGCAATCTGTCAATCTGTGCTTTAAAAATACCCAATGATTTGGCCACCACATCCGTCTGTGGCAATGAATTCCACAGACTCACCACCCTCTTACGAAAGAAATTCCTCCTCATCTCCTTTCTGAAGCTTCCACTTTTCATTAAGATCATGGTTGTGTTTAAACCTCGGCTCCACTCTCTTGCACTGAGCCCCATAATCCCTTGATTCCCTCTGTAGTCAGAAATCTATTGATCAAAGTCTTGAACAAACTGAACAACAGAGCCAGCACAGCCCCCTGTAATAGAGAGGTTCGCTAACCCTGAGTGAAGAAGTTCACGGTCCTTAATAACTGACTTCTGGTTTTGAACATCTCACCCAGGGGAATCTTTACCCTTACATCTCACCTATTAACCCCTGTCAGAACTCTGTCTGTTCCAAAGGGATCACCTCTCATTCTTTCATACTCCAGTGAGTGGGGCACTTTTCTGCTTAATTTCTCCTTGTTGTGCAAGTTCACCGTTCCTGAATCAAACTGGTATAGCCTTGTTGCTTTCAGTCTGTTGCAATTCCTGCTCGAGTAAGGAGACCAGACTTGTGTGTAATATTCAAGGCACAGTCTCGCCAAAGCCTGATAAAATCAAATTAGGATTTGACTCGCCTTATACCTAAATTTCTTGCAATACAAGCTGAACTTAATATTCCCCTTCCTAATTGTACCTGCGTGTGATCGGGTCCCGCTGAACACTTCTCCATCCATTACCATTTGAGATTTAAATAGTTCTTTAAAAGTGGCAGTGTCACATTTTTCCACATTGTACTCCGTCTTCATCCATTCACTTAACCTTTATTCCCTTCAGTTCTTCTGTCTTCTTCTAACAACTCTCACTGCCACCTGACTTTGCAATAATCAATGAACTTGGATACGTCCCCTCAGCCATTGATATTGATTCTGAATAGCTGGAGCCCCAACATCGATTTGTATGCCACCTCTCTAGTCACAACCTCCAGGCAATTCAGATGCATGTCTAAACGCTTCTATCCCCCTCAGAATTTTGGAGGCCTCTTATCAGATCACTCTTTATCCTCCTCTGGTCTGGTATACCAAGGTACAGTGAAATTCATTTTTGTACACAGTTCAGTACAAGTATCACAATACATAAGCACTTGGATAAATCTTAGATCAGCATCTCATCTACAGTACAAGTGTATAACAGTAATACACTGAGACAGTATACAGAGTCACCAGTTAAGGGTTTGTCCCACTCAGGCGATTTTAAGGCGACTGCCGGCGACTAGGCTGTCGCCAAACGTTGGCCGGGGTGTCGTGGGCATGATCGTGAGGAGTCTTCAAAGAATCGTAGCGGATCTCGGCGTGTCGCTGAGACATTTTCCAGATAGAAATTTCTCGGCGACAGCAGGCTTGTCGCCAGGTATCGTAGCTTATTGCGGGCGCTGTCGCATGCTGCCCCAGGTTTGCTAGGTTGACCCAGATGCATTTAGAAGCACATAATATTAAATTAAGAAAAGGCATTTGAAGATACCATAAAATACTTGTGTGTAACCAATTTATTTACCGTCAGGACATTTGGCAGGTAGATTGGAGGCGACAGTTTGACGGTCAGGTAAGCGTGGGAATTTTGCGATGTTTCCGAAGATGGTGTAATCTCTTAGCCAGGTGCTAGTTTCACAAAAAAAGTAGCTTGTATTAGACCTGACTCGGCATTGTCGTGGGGTAAAATAAATTTTGGCGATCTGCTACGACTTTGACAGTCGCCGGCAGTCGCCTAAAAAATCGCCTAAGTGGGACAGGCCCTTAAAGCATCATTTCCATTACTCCAAGAAAACCAAACCCAGTCTATGCAGTCTCTTTATAATTGAAATGCTCCAATTCATGGTTCAATCTTGGTGATGAAGAATGCCGTGAGTTCTTCAGATTTTTAAAGATTGGAAATTAAGTTCTAAGAAGACAGGGTTAATGAGAAATAGAGTGGTAGCTGGTTACTTTCTAGTCAAGTTGCTGATTGCACCTTGAACGCCTTTGCTTGTGACAAACTCTTTCTCATCTGCCATATGAGAAAATGTTAAAAAAATTGCAATGAATGCATACACAGTCATTCAGTTTAAGCTAAAGGAAATAAGTAATGTTGATCTAACCCCTGCCATCTGATTGTGGCATAATAAAGAGCCGGAATAATTAGAGTTTGTACCAGTCAGATTGCAGGTGGAATTATGATATTTTATGAAAGGAAGCATTTATCAGTTTGTGGTTATCGTCCGTCTATACTGCAGCTGTTGCCCTAACAGTCCCTCGGTTTTTTTTGGATCACAGAGTGTTTCAAGGTTGATTGCATGGCATGAGTAGCCAGAAGGGAAGTTTGACTGATGGAATGTGCAAGCATAAAAGGCTAAAGGAATGTTGTGGGTGGTTAAACTAACTAGGTGTGTCTGCAGTACATATGCTTGCCTGTGTGCCACATTACTTTTAAGTGCAATCAGTCTCTTTGTTGTGAAAGATCTTGCATGGACGTTGCTCGTGCTTGCCTGGTGGGGGTGATTTTGTGTTGCTCGACCATCTGTCACTTCAGTAAATACAGGACCAAACAGGCCGAAAGTAGAAGTCTGTGGCCAGTTCATACTTCTGCACTTCAGATAACCAAGTAGATGCTCAGCATAACAGATCAAAACAAAACTCCTTCGATCTTTGCCTCTGGGTGAATGTACTGGAGAGAGTATTCTCTACTGTGTCTTACGTTTCACTTGGATAATGCACTGTGTCAAAAAGTTTTATTCTCTGTGTGCCTTGAGAGCAGTTAAGGTGTGCTGTACTGCAGCTGTTTTTTAATCTTTTCTCTGAATTAAATTGCATTGTCCATGGTAGCGGGAAAGCCTTTCAACCAAAGGAACAAATTTGCACAATACTATGCAAACTTGATGAGCAAGTATCTACGTGTTCCAATTAAAACACTTTCTGCAGGATGGCAAACAACAAGATAATAGAGGCATTTATATGTCGTTGCACCACCTGCTAATCATCTGGTTCAGAACTTGCGTGCTATAATGGAGAAAGTACATGTGCCATGTTTTTACATCTGCAGATGGTACTTAGCAAAAGTAACAACGTTTTCCCTAAAATGATTCTAATCACACAGCATATTTGAATGAAAATATAAATGCATTTACTTTGTATTGTCTCCGACGACACTTTTTTGTTACTGTCTAGGGATTATGCCCTGCTTTTAAGACACAAAAACAAAACTCAGTGAAGAATGAGTACTGACTAATAAAGGGAGCAGATCGGGACGCTCCAAAAGAAGGGAGAGGGCCAGGTGGGGAGCCTTGGGCAGCGATTTCTGATGTGTGGATGAAACAGGCTGAAGGCTCTGCAACAGCAGGAAAAGTGAAGTAAAAGAACTTATGTGAACGAACAGAAGAGGAGCACGGGGAGAGTGAAGGCAGTGGTTAGTGATCAAGAATAAAGACGGGTGATTGTGGAAAAGAGAGGCAGTTATAGTAAGAGATGGGGGCAGTATAATAGAATAGTAAATGGCCTGGATAGAGTGGACGTGGAGAGGATGTTTCCACTAGTGGGGGGAGTCTAGGATCAGAGGCCGTAGCCTCAGAATAAAAGGACATACCTTTAGAAATGAGATGAGGAGGAATTTCTTTGACTAAAGAGGGTCGTGAATCTTGAATTTGGAGACCAAGTCCATGGATATTTTTCAGGCGGAGATTGATAGATTCTTGTGTCAGAGGCTCTGGGGAGAAGGCAGGAGAATGGGGTTGAGAGGGAAAGATAGATCAGCCATGATTGAATGGTGGAGTGGACTTGATGGGCCAAATGGCGTAATTCTGCTCCTATAAACTTAAACAAGAAAAGTGGAATGAGAATATACTTCCAGGGAGATGACAAATATATGCAAATAATGGACACAAAAAGGTGGCTGTGTTATACATATATAAACTGAGTACTATATATATATATATATATATCAAGTCCAAGATCCAAAGGCTATTATTGCAATCCAGGACCATGACGGTTGAAGCAAACTGTGGGTGAAGAATTGATGTTGATTAAATAGTATCCAAGTATAAAGGTGATTTTATTCAAGATAAGTGTTAATTAGGCCAAGTCCTAAGGACAAAGCAAAGTGGAGGACCTTTGGCCTGCCGAACAATCGGTTCAAAATTAGGCAGGTTTGAGATGATTGAAGGTTGAGGAATGAAGGTTTGCATCTAAGAGAGAAGGTTTGCTTCTGTAACCATGGCTGACCAACTGGTCTGGACTGGCTGAAAGCCTTGATTGGGAGTCTGGCTGGCCATCCAGCTGGAAGTCGAAGAACAGAATGAGTTACAATTTGTGGTTGAAATTCGTGGACATTGTTGGCCTAATGGCTGGTACAAGGCTTGGCCCAGGCTTTGGTTTTGGCTACTTTGGCAGTGGGCCAAATGAACATTCTCTTTTGCCAAGCTTTCCTTTAACTTAAAGGAGCATGAGAGAGAATGTGAAAATTGAACTGTTAAGTCCACAGCAGATGCAATGGGCCTTTTTCATTTATGACACCGTAAGCGAGCTGGCATCCAGGGTCAATAAATTGGCACTGCACAGGACCATTGCAACCATCTCTTGCCACTGACCCGTGCTCTTGCCAATGACCCTTGCGTTACTCCATTACCCAAGTTTTAGATGAGACAGAAAGTGTAAGAGAAGCATGTTTGTAGCACGATCTGGAATATGCTCTGATAAATTCACTCAAAGCACAGTGTAGCACAATGCTGAACATGGGAGGGTTTTTTAAAAAAAATGCTTCTTGGAAGCAGACGACAGTTGGGTCATATTTAAGGCAATCAAAAATGTACAGTAAAGCAGCAGGCTAATAAAATGCGGCAATGACCATTACCTTATCGCAAACCTACAACCAGTGGGTAATTATGCATTTATTAATTTACAGACTGTTTCAACATGAGGGAAAGACAGGTGCTGCCTTTCCTGTCAGACCGACTACCTGGAATTTAGATAGGTTAAAAAGGATTGTCTTGTATAAATCTTTTGCTTGTTATTATGCAGAAAGGCAGTTGTATGAAGGATTTGGATCATTAATTTCACTGATTAATGATCTTTCACTTCTATTTTTCCAGCAGTGGTTTTTCCATGATGAATGTTATCTGGTGTATTGTGTTTGCACTGTGAATTCTCTTGTAATTCCCACTGACTGGAGACTGCAGCACTGCATCACAGCTAAAGCATTTTTTTCTCTAAGTTTGTATGTTTATGTCAAATAGAAAGAGTATTTGTTTCAAAAAATTAAATCTCATAATACTTATCCAGTTGTCATGTGTTAAATTGATTTCCTTGATTGGTTGTCTGGTAAAAAATGTCTAAAGTATACATGTCAAGATGCCCTCAGTTCAAAGTTTGTGGAAGGTGAGTTCGATTGATGCTTCATAAGACATTGCAAAATTTGTGTTTGTAATTCACTCTATTTTTATATAAATCTTTGGTGAACTTTCTGCTTTTTCACGGACAAGGTGAACCCTGATTGTCAATGCCGAATGAGCAAATCATCGATTTACTTTAGAGATACAGTACGGAAACAGGCCCTTCGTCCCATCGAGTCCACGGCGACCCACGATCACCCTGTACACCAACACTATCCTACACCTTAGGGACAATTTTCCATTTTAACCTGTACATGTTTGGAGTGTGGGAGTAAAAGGGGAGCACCCGGAGAAAACCCTCGCGTACGGAGAGCGTACAAACACCGTACAGACGGAATATAAGCCCCTGTGGCTGAGTCAAATAAAGGTGCCAATTTTAAAATAATTAAAATTTGATATGTGCAAAATATCAAAATTAGAGGAACACCGTTTATTTGGCAGGTGAATTTTATTGACATGACATGACATTTTCTTTCATCATTGGTTATCAGATATCTTTTAAAATAACAATTTACGACTCCTGTCAGACTTCCTTTAAAAAGAGAAAATGCTGAAAATACTCAGCAGATCAGGCAGCATCAAAGAAGGAAAGACAGCTAAAGTTTCAGATTAGGAACATCAAAACTGGGCAAAGTTTAAAATGTAGAGAATGGATGAAAATAAATTAAATTAAACATCTTTGGGATTGTTCTGCAATTGAGTAGAAAGCAGGCTAGGGCTCTATTCCTTCGAGCACAGGAGGATGAGAGGTGATCTTATAGAGGTGTACAAAATCATGAGAGGAATAGATCTGGTAGATACAGTCTTGAACAGAGGAGGAGAATCAAGAACCAGAGGGCATGGATTTAAGGTGAGGGTGGAAAGATTTAATAGGAATCTGAGGGGTACATTTTTCACACAAAGGGTGGTGGGTGTATGGAACGAGCTGCTGGAGGAGGTAACTGAGGCATGGACTATCGCAACGTTTAAGAAACATTTGGACAGGTACATGGATAGGACAGGTTTAGAGGGATATGGCCCAAATGCAGGTAGGTGGGACTAGTGTAGATGGGACATGTTGGCCGGTGAGAGCAGGTTGGGCCGAAGGGCCTCTTTCCATACTGTAAGACTCTGACTCTAAAGAAGGATTAAATGACAAAGGAGAAGATGGTGGAAGGCAAAGAGAAGGCAAGTAAAAATCTCTCTTACATACCAATCATTAAAGATTGATATGTCTTAGAGTAGCAGTAGTTGAGAGATACAGCGAGTCTGTGTTAACCAATGATCACCCATATAGTAGTTCTATCCTACACACAAGGGACAATTTACAGAAGCCAATTAGCCTACAAACCTGCATGTATTTGGAATGTGAGGAAACTGGAGCGGCTGGAGAAAAACCATACGGAAGAACGCGCAAACTCTGTACAGATAGCACCCATAGTTGGGATCAAACCCGGGTTTCAGGGCGCTGTAAGGCAGCAACTCTACCGCTGCATGACTGTGCCACCCTGAACTTTAAACAAAAAATGTTGGACTTGGGTTTGAAGGCCGTGCTGTGCCCAACAATATGTCTATACCAATTTTCAGCAAAACACATGTGGTGTTCCATGCTAGCATATAACATATAACACATGTGGTGTTCCATGCTAGCATATAACATATAACAACTACAGCATGGAGCGAGCAAATAAAACTGCATTGCTACTGAACCCAAATCATAATATCACTTTTCTGATCCGAGATTATAAAGGAATAAAACCCTCATTCTAGGATGTATGCAAGCCAGTGTATTGACAGATTACTTCATAAATAGTTCATTTCTGTTGCCAACTTGCAACATGGAGAGAGGTATGTTCATCAGTTGACAGTAGTTTAAGGAAAAGGAGTTCATTTGTAGTCTGACCATGGACACAAGGTATAAAATCAATGCATGGTTATCCTGTAACAGATATCTGATAACAGCTTGTGTTGCTTTGCATATTTAATTTGCATTGATAGTCCTGTTCAAACTAGTTGGTGCATTTTAGAGCATGGTACTATTAGTTTCATTGGTACATTCTTACTATTTAAAGTGGACTAAAAACAACACATGATGTAGAGGTTCATCAAACTGCTATTTTATAGAGGGGCTGGAAATGGTTGTTGAGGCTGTCAGCTTGTTGGTTTCATTTTCATTCTTACATTGCACTTTAATGTGAAGATAGACACAAAATGCTGGAGTAACTCAGCAGGTCAGGCATCATCTCTGAAGAAAAAGAATAGGTGACATTTTAGGTCGAGACCCTTCCAATGTGTTGCATTAGCAGTGGCTTGCTGAAATGCTAATACACAGTACCACAAAAACTGTCTTAACGAATATCTGCAGTAAACCCTCGTTATAATGGACCATAGGATAGGAAATGGCGTCCGTTATTGCCGATTGCCTGCTGTAACCAAGCACTGGATTATCATTGTATGTAGTAGAAACAAGGAACTGCAGGTGCCAGTTAATACACAAAGTGCTGGTGTAACTCAGCGGATCAAACAGCATTTCTGGAGAACATGGATAGGTGATGTTTCAGGTTCCTTAGACTGATTCCGTCTGCTGAGCTACTCTAGCACTTTGTGTTGTTTCACTTTAAAACTAGATGCCGATGCCGCTGGTCTGCACCAGCGAGCCCTTCTTCACCTGCTGTTGTTGCGACTCACGTTGTAGCCGGCAGCGCTTTCTTCAGGCCGCCGCCAACGACAGGACGCGCTCGGTCACCATGGGGCTACCTCCTCTATCGCTGCCGCCAGAGGCTAGAACGTGAGCCACAACACAAGCCGCATCAACCGGACCTTGCGGCAGCTGGTGAAGATGGGCACGCTGGTGTACCGTGCGAGCTGGCGGTAGCATCAGTATGTCCGCCCGCTATAACCAAAATCCATTATAATGGGGTTCCGTTAAAACGAGGGTTCACCACATTGGAAAAATATTGGTATTTCTCACATATACGATACATATAATAAGATCACAGATCAACCCTAGTCTTATTGAAAGGTGAAACAGATTTGAGGGTCTACTTCTATTCCTATTCACTTCACACCCACTCAGTGGATATGTTTCAGGCAGAGATGGAAAGATTCTTTACTAGTACAGGTGTCAGAGGTTATGGGGAGAAGGCAGGAGAATGGGGTGAGAAGGGAGAGATAGATCAGCCATGATTGAATGGCGGAGTAGACTTGATGGGCCGAATGGGCTAATTCTACTCCTATCACTTATGATCTTATGACACCCTACTCTTTCCTCTCGCCCAACCCCTAGTACAGATTATTGCAATGCATGATCCATTTACCAGCCAAAGGGCAATATGTGTCTTTTAACTCTACTAGTAGTTGGGGAAAAAAAGCTGCAGATGCTGGTTTAAATCGAAGATAGACACAAAATGCTGGAATAACTCAGCGGGTCAAGCAACATCTCGGGAGAGAAGGAATGGGTGACGTTTCGGGTCGAGACCCTTCATACCTTTAACTCTACTAATGGAACGAAACAAACTATATTATCCTATTATGAAATAATGTTAGGGACCGAAATACTTTTTTATCAGCCGGTACTTCACATAAACCTAGATATGTGTGTTCGGTAATATTAATCTCACTGCACCTTATTTTCTAAGAGTAACAGACTCAAAGACACAGATGTCTGTGTTAGTTTTGCTCCTGCATTTTGGTATACGATGAACCGGGAGTCAAGTTCCTACTTGTAATACCAGCACAATCCAGTTGAACTGGAGCAAAAAAATCAGAGGATTTTAAAAGAAACTGAGTTTTTCCAAAACCACTCGGTTTCACAGATTTTTGCTGTTTCAAGATCCAGTTCAAGGTATGGGCGGCACGGTAGCGCAGCGGTAGAGTTGCTGCTTTACAGCGAATGCAGCGCCGGAGACTCAGGTTCGATCCTGACTACGGGTGCTGCACTGTAAGGAGTTTGTACGTTCTCCCCGTGACCTGCATGGGTTTTCTCCGAGATCTTCGGTTTCCTCCCACACTCCAAAGACGTACAGGTATGTAGGTTAATTGGCTGGGTAAAATGTAAAAATTGTCCCTAGTGGGTGTAGGATAGTGTTAATGTGCGGGGATCGCTGGGCGGCACGGACTTGGTGGGCCGAAAAGGCCTGTTTCCGGCTGTATATATATGATATGATATGATATGATATGAGTTCACCTAAACAAGGCTGGAAAAGCATTTAGGGCATAATTAGACTAATTAGACTACTCCACTCTTTACACAATTTCTGCGAATTGTCCTAATTTTTTAAATGCATCAAAATGTGGCACAGAGTTTTTCGATCTAAAAATATTTAATTTATTAAGCAACTTCATTGAGTCAGTATGCCTTTTGTTCATTTTCATTCATTTGTAAACTGCATTAATCGCAAAGGCAGGACAGGGCATTCTTTCTGAAAACGTTTGGCTTCAGCGATAATTATTTTTCATTTGTATTAACAAATTTGCTCCAGGTTACACTATTACATCTATCAAGGGGTTAGTATGCACATAAACTATTCTTTATAGGAGCAGGAGAAGATTTGATATTTGTAGATTAGTTTTATTGGCTCTGATCCATCCAGTGCAATTCCAAAGATAGACAAAATTGCTGGAGTAACTCAGCAGGTCAGGCAGCATCTCTAGAGAAAAGGAATAGGTGACGTTTTGGGCAGAATACTTCTTCAGCTGAGAGTCAGGGAAGAAAGAAACTGGAGGTATGAGGAAGTACAAAGAACAAGAATGAAAGGTAAGAAAAGAGCAAATCAGGGACAATTCCAAGTACATTTTAGATGCAAATTTCTGATTTTTGCCCTAGAATAGAAATTCTAGCCTCGTCACTTTCTTTAAAAATTAAACCAGCAAACTAATTCCTGATTTTGTGCCATTTTCCAGGTTCTTCTGATGGAAGTCAAAGCACTGAAACGCCCATAGATGTGGGAAGTGAACCAGCAGATCACCTGCCCCCAGCACTGCCACACGCCACACACAACTGAGTCTCTGGGGAATCTTGCTGTTCTGCCAGTTCACCTAATAACCTTTCAAACTGAGGAATTTTGCAGTTGCAAGTTGCAAGCTGAGGCTTGCTTTTCCATTTTTCTACCGTTTTACAGTCCTTCGAATGACATTCATTTTAGGTATGATTTGAACCTGCTTTCTTTCTTTGATATCAAATTGAACTTCAGAGAAACTGGTACAGTTTCTGCACCTTGGTTGTCATTGGATTCCTAGATAGGATGACAATATTATTAAGTTGTTGTGTTTGAAGAGTGACATGCCAGTCTCTCTGCCCCTCATGGCATTAATGCCATGCCTATGCTATAATAATATTAACAATGGCTTATGGTATCACTTGCCATGTAGAGCCATTGCTGGCTACATGAAAAAACCATGTGATAACAAGCATACTCATAGTCCAACACAATCTAGTATTAGAGTTAGGGCAACTCAAAGAGACTGAAAGTAGATTCAGCATACCTGTATGGTTGTGGCACTCGAATATATATCAATACCAAACACTCCAAAATATATTAATATTATGGCCCTTCAGTATTTCTAATTTGATATTATACCACTTTTGGTAAAGGGAGTTCATTCCTCAATGGCAGACTTGTACGTAATTGTTACTAGGAAGCTTCACAGGATATTAAAAGACATATGTAATTTCCTGGTATTAAATTTGTGCTGTGCAATACGTGCATATAAGGATGTTTACCATAGCACCTCTTTTGGCTAAGGCCTTTTGGCCTACCTGCCCTCCATTAATTATCTGCCTCCTTTCTTGCATTCCTTTTTATTAATTTCCTAAAATGTGACTACTGCAATAAACAAGTACAGGAAGGTGAATTGGAATCTGTGAGAAGCTCTGCTGCTGAGGACTGGAACATTAAGTGAAGCAGTGGACTGGTCACTTGCATGCACACATCACTTGGTCTCGCTGTATTTGGCTATTTGCATTGAATTTAAGTGTCCGTGTACAAAGGAAGCAAAAAGCCTTTCTCAATTCATTTTATCTTGTTTCTTGTAACACCAACATCAAAGAAAGAATAAAGTTCAGATTTATACCTAAGTTTATATGTTGACTTTAACCTATTTGCTCTTTACAAATTATAAGCACAAATACACCAGGAGGATGATACAAAACAAGAACCTGAGCTATTTTGGAGATTAAATCATACCATCGGTAGCTTATTTAGAGTATGGTGCATTACTGGACGAAGGTTTATTTGCAATTCTAACAAACCTTTAACCTGAAACTCTTAACTGAGTGCCTCCTGTCAATCATATCCAAGCAAAAACTTTATATATATATATATTGTTTTGTTTTTTAAGTGCAACAAAAGAGTTAAATTTTCTTGTTCCAATCTTTCTGTGCAGTTTTTGCCCTGTTTGCTTGCCTGATATTTATTTGTCATGTCAGAAAGGAATATGGCTGCAGATAATATAATACTTCCAAATGTGCTGCATTATGGAACTCATTGTTTAATGGCCTAATTCTAAAAATTTTGAATAAACATCCATCAGGCTATTAGGGTCTTCGCTGCCCAAATAACCTTCACCATGCAGTTCTGAAGCACTGAATTGCAGGACCTTATAACGGATGTTTGTTTTCATTTAGATCCATTAAGCCTCTAAACAGCAAGAGGACACAGGCAAATCACTGTATGTTTAGATACCTAATTTGGTAGCTTTTTGAATAAGGATTACCTGTCACTTCTTGTATCTTAAAAATTATGACAAATAGAATAGTAACTCCATTAAAATTATGTCTATATGTGCGTGTGCAGCTCATTTTATTTTATATCATACTCCTGAAAATCTTTGTCTTCCTGTATGCTTCAATCAGCAATTGACATATGGGTTACCTGGACTGTTTATTACTCAAATTATGTTTTGTTTGAATACTCTAAACAGAAGATATGTAAGGATTTAATTTGATTTTTCCAAATTCAGTCGATGTGTACTAATGTTTTGTTTTTGCAATGACAACGTTAATGTTCTGAAGTGATGTTCCTTTGGCGTTCATCTTTAATTATATGGCAGTACTGTTTCCTATTGCACTCATACTTTGTGTACCGGTCAAGTGAATGTGTGCTCTTTGGTTGTCAGATGCTTTGTACGATGCTTTATTTTTATTATATATGTAAATATGGAGTAATATTTGATAAGCGGAATATTAAAAAAGCAGCGATTGTAAGTTATGATTCAATCGTTTCATCGTGCGGTTAGCTTTTGTCAATTATTGTGCTTATTTTAAAGAAACCAGCGGGAGCCTCCGATGATCATTACTTGGCATTTGGTGCATGAATTTGAGATGCAGTCTTGCAGTGTTTTTGTAATTCATGCTTTACGTGGCACCCTTAGTTACCAAGTTACAGCCAAGATTGTACCTTATGTCGCACATCATTTGTAAATAATTAGTCGTAAGTCCAACTCTGTTTTATCTGTTTACTTGGTCAACAACTTTTTAAAAAGAATATTTCTCAATAGGAACATACTTTGCAGCGTTTTTACAAATGTTTCTTTAAAAATCTGTAACTTTATAATGCAAAACAAAATTAAAGATGTGCACCCAGTTTTGAGACATTTCCTAGTTTGCATGTTCTCCATCTGAATGTGAAGATTCTCACAAATTACCTCCTTGATTTGCTAATAGAAATCTTCAGTTTCTAAGATGCTAAATAGTGTCAAGTTAAAGATTCACTATATTTCAAGGTGAATGGTCTTCCTGTCTAAATTATGACTCGGTTACTTGATTTATGCCCAGGTATTTTTGACCTCACAGTTAACTTAATTTATGGAATTAGAGAAATTCTAATCCTGATATGTTAACAATCAATCTCGAGGAGTGTACTTTCATTCAATGTAAACAGCTCTGTCTTTTTTTCCAGTCGTTTTAGAAGTTTTTGAGGAATTATTTTAAAGCAGAGGATGTCTTCTGTTCAGTGAACAAAACTGCCCTCTTCCGAGCATGTCACTGACTAAATTATAGATGCATGAATCCCTTTGATGAAGATACCACTCTGATGATGCAATATTATTCAGCAATACTTGAACTTTGTTTAATTAATGGTTTAACTTAGTGACTTTCAAAAGCAATAAAAACCTGAAGTATTTTTGTTGTCACAATTACGTCACTCCAAAGTGCTTAGCTACTCTTTGGATTATTTCTAGTTTTTATTAATGTATCAGCAAATAATGACAATAGTTTCATGTAACACCGGGCAGTTTATATTAAAAAAATCAAAGATGTTTTGGACAAAAATAACTGAGGAATTCTCAGTGTGGTAATTTTGTAATGACGCATGGTGCTGTTATCCTGCTCTAGAGCCATTTCATATTTATGCTTAATCAAAAAGTTGCTTGACGTCAGATAATTCATCACCCAGGAAAGGTTAGGAACACAAAACATTTAATCTTCATCTTAACTTTTAATGTAAATTTAATATGCGCAAATTTTGTAGAAATGGGTTACCTCAGAATTTCTCGTATCACATAAAAGCTGCACTATTTCATTGAAAGCACTGGTCTTGTGGCATTTCACTTCTGAGTTTCTGCCAAAAGACTGAGATTTTCCTTCTGGGCATAGGAAGGAGGTTGGTGAAGAATCACAGCTGAAATTAAAATCATTAATCATGAACATCCATATTTAATCTTATCACAAGATAGAACTTAAAATATGAGTTTCTTCATCAAAAGGCACCTTTGACGAAAATGGTTCTGCATCATAAACTATGGTCCAGGAAACCACTTGTACCAGAGAAAATGTAATCGGACAAAATGTTATAATCTAATGCCATGTTTAACTTGAAATACTTTCTGCATAAATTTAAAATAATGCTCAGATCTTTTATGTATACTGTTCAAATGTCTGAACTTTATCCATTTTTTCTGTTCCGATTAAGAAAGAATGACTAGTTTTACATACTTTGTCACTCGTCGGGTGAAGTAAGTCGTACTGTATTTGTGTGTGCTTTCTGATATATTAGGCAGTTGAGCTGAGATTTTTGGATGTTGCAGTATTGTGTTTTTATATCTATATATTTCCCAGAAAATATCCCAATATATCCTTGATAAGGCCATAATACCTGTAGGAATATCAGTACAGTGTGGGTTTTGAAACTAATCCCTCAGTTATGTTTTCTGGCACCGATTTAAATTATTTACAAACAGAAATATTTCAATTTATAATGCACCTCTGTTTGACTTTTTTTGCATTTCTTTCCCTCTTGCCACCATCCCAAATCTGTTTTCACGGCTGCCTACAGTGTAGAAGCTGGAGAAAATAATGCTGTTGGAAAGTTTAGTTTGCAAGTTCAGTGGATTTTCCAAAACAGATGAAAAGATGCTTTTAAAAATTCAAAGTTCAAAATTCTGGCTCCAGCAATTCATCCAGCATCATCTTTGAAATCTTCTGGAGATGGGAACTATTTTAGGTTTGCCTAGGAGCGGTAGGTAAGCCTAATTCTGGTAATCAATTAAATCTTCAGTCTCTTCGTAGCATATGAAATACACAGCTTCTACTGTGCAACTGCTTGCATCCAATGCATCTATTTTTGGTGGACTAGTTTGTTGCTTTTCCAACTCATTGATATTGTGTTCTTCCAGCCTTGTTGTTGTTCAAATCGTTCTTTTTTTTAAAAAAGGATAAAGAAAATGAACTAGTATGCAGCACCGACTGTGTGAACCAACTGTCCCGGGTGGTGATGTTTTTAATTATGCAGTGAATTTTAACTTTAGTTCACTGTTTTTATAATAATTATTGGATCTTGCCTGTGAAGACTGTAATGAGACTTGTCATTCATCAGAAGGTGTGAAGAAGCTTCCTGAGGATGGTGCAACATCCGGTGCTGCTTGAACAGAAGAAAGACTTTAATGTGCACTTTGTTCCTTTTACTCATCTCACATCCAAACACTGTCACAGTTTGTACTCCACGTGACAGTAACCTTTGTGTTATCGAATGAATCGTATGATTTTACTGGCATGTTGCACAGAAAGGGCAATTTTATCTTTATTCCCTTTCCATTTAAAGATATCTACTGGTGCACATAATAAAACATCGATGCTGCTTAATTAATTTTAAGATTCAGAATCTCGACTACTTTTCCTATAGTATTTGAAGGTGGATTTTTTTTTAACACATTCCACCAGTAAGAACCACTAACAATTATCCAAACAAATGTAAGTAGAGCGTTTATAATTATTATTTAAAAAAATTGTTGTGATATCATGCATCCAACCGCCAAAGCAGAATCTAGATTATACCATTTTCAGCAGAGATTTCATGGAATCGTCCTGCTGAACCTATTGTATACACTGGAATTTAGAAGGATGAGAGGAGATCTTATCGAAACGTATAAGATTATTATGGGGTTGGACACGTTAGAGCCAGGAAACATGTTCCCAATGTTGGGGGAGTCCAGAACAAGGGGCCACAGTTTAGGAATAAGGGGTAGGCCATTTAGAACTCAGATGAGGAAAAACTTTTTCAGTCAGAGAGTTGTGAATCTGTGGAATTCTCTGCCTCAGAAGGCAGTGGAGGCCAATTCTCTGAATGCATTCAAGAGAGAGCTGGATAGAGCTCTTAAGGATAGCGGAGTCAGGGGGTATGGGGAGAAGGCAGGAACGGGGTACTGATTGAGAATGATCAGCCATGATCACATTGAATGGCGGTGCTGGCTCGAAGTGATGAATGGCCTCCTCCTGCACCTATTGTCTATTGAACCCATCTCCGAGACCTTCAATAAAGGTGACGCTCTAAGGTATAAAAAAAATAACCACCTATAATTAACAAAAGGTTTAAACAAGATTTGTGTGTCACCGAATTTGATTGATGGACACAATCTTTTAATTTTAAAAGCTAATAGAATCTATTTTAAAACAGGTCATTGAAGTATGAAGCTGCCTGTTTTGGCTTTATGCGCTAAATTTACTATTGCCGTCTCTGTGCAATCATGAGAAAATGTGAATAGCCGTGTCAGCATTAAGAAATTGTATCTTTGTTTTCTGGTGTGACACATTACCACAAACTGATTGAAGAAAAGATGAATAACTGGAAGGAAAACTGATGTGGACACTTGCACTCAAACACTTACACATATTTGTTCAAAGTGTCTTGACACATTTACAAAGACTTTGATTTTGTAAGTTTTTGGCATCAGTGTGAATAATCTACGCTTGTGTTTTTTTTTTCAAATAACTCATTTTGGAGTCATTTTCTGTTTCTTAGTCTGTGAAACCATAGATTTTAAAAGGAGGTTTAAGAATGGTTGTTTCCATTTAAAAATATCAAACGTTTTTAAGGTGAAAGTTCAACATACCTTTGTTATGTGAATTGCCGTGGAAAGGGAATTCATTAAAAATTATGATTTCAATCCAATCAGTTATGTTTTGGTTTATTCTACCAGTAAGGATACCTAGATAAGTATCCAAATAAATACAAGTAGATTTTATCTACTAAAAAGTAGTCACTTTGTCCATTTTTCTAATTTCATTATTGATTAATATGATCATGTCAAAAAAGCTGAGGAATTATTGAAATTCTAGTGGCTGTGTGTAATCTTTTAATGCATAATAGTATTGATTAATCTAATAAATATCCTCACACTCTATTCGAAACACAGCTTTTTGTTTTGACAAAATACTTCAAATATTCTTTCCTGTCATTCCCACTAATTTTCTGCAGTGATGTTAGTTTGCTTTTCCTTTGAAATATGTAACATTGCTTCAGGAGTTCCGGTTGACAGTTTCCTGAGCCTAACTACCTCTTCAATAAACTTACCCTCCACAAACAGTCAGAAGTGTGAACATCCACTGAGGTTTGAGTACCAGCGCAAACTATGTTTTAGTTCATGCTCACATTTTAAAGGGATAAATAATATTCAGTTTTGCACTATGTTGGACATAATGGCATAAGCAGTAGGATGGCTGCCTTACAACGCCAGAGACCCGGGTTCGATCCTGACTACTGGTGCTGTCTCGACGGAGTTTGTATGATCTCCCCGTGACTCAGTGGGTTTTCTCCGGGTGCTCCCTCCGGGTTCTCCGGGTCCTCCCACACTCCAAAGGTGTACAGGTTTGTAGGTTAATTGGCTTCGGTAAAATTATCCCTAGTGTGTAAGATAGTGTTCGTGTACGAGGTAATCGTGGTCGGTACGGACTCAATGGGCTGGAGGGCCTGTTTCCGCGCTGATTGACTAAAAGTAAATGTTTCTCGTTTCTTAAATTCCAGGCAATGACCACATCCAGCAAGGGTGTTTAATCTCCCCTCCCAGTGATATACGAAAGTATTACTTTTGATGAGGTTCAGAGGTGAATGTAAGCCTGTGTAGCCCAGGAACATATGCTAAGAGATGGGCAATCCAATTAGCACAAATGGATTAAATCAGCATTGTGGTGATATGACCTTACAGGTAAGACATTTAAGTCGCCCTCACTCCGCCAATATCCTAATGTTGCAGTGAGCCAACATTAATCATTAGGTTGACACAAGTAGCTGCAGATGCTGTTTGCAAAGGATGCTGTCTGACCTGCTGACTTACAGCAGCACTTTGTGTTTATTTTTAATCACAAGGTTAACTGGGCCAACCACATAAACACTGCCTGCTAAAGTCCTGCGTTTGGTAGATTGTGGAATTTGACTCCTAGCCTCCCAAAACCCAGCCACTATTTACAAGGTAAAATTCAGGATCAAGTTCGAATGCTCATAACGTGCCTGGATAAATTTAGCTTCAACACTCAGAAGCTTGATTCATTCTGTACAGAGTGATCCATCAGGGTGGCACAGTGAGGCATCGGCAAAGCTGTTACCTTTCAGTACCAGAGACCCAGGTTTGATGCTAACAATTGGTGCTGTCTGTACGGAGTTTGTATGTTCTATCTGTGACCCCCAAGGGTTTTCACTGGGTGTGCCGGTTTCCCCCACATTCCAAAGATGTACAAGTTTGTAAGTTCATTGGCGTCTGTAAAAAATCATCTCTCGTGTGTAGGATAGAACTAGTGCACGGATGATTACTGGTCGGTGCTGACTCAGAGAGCTGAAGAGCCTGTTTCTACACTGTATCACTGAACTAAATTGCTTATTTGACCGGGCCAGTTTTGCCCTCTGATTTATACCCCCTCTGCCATACGCACCATCTTCATTACAGTATCTCTTCAAACTACTTATTCGGTACCTCCCAAGCTAATGGCACCTTCAGCAGATGCATGGGATAGCACAACATGAAAGTTCTTCAAGTCAGAGTCTTTTACCTAAAGTAGAGGGATCAAGAACCAGAGGACATAGCTTTAGGTGAGAGGGGAAGATTTAATAGGAACCTGAGGTTTAACTTTTTCACACAGTGGGTGGTGGGCGTATGGAGTGAGCTGCCAGAGGAGGTAGTTGAGGCAGGTACTAACATCAATAGACAATAGGTGCAGGAGGAGGCCATTCGGCCCTTCGAGCCAGCACCGCCATTCAATGTGATCATGGCTGATCATTCTCAATCAGTACCCCGTTCCTGCTTTCTCCCCATACCCCCTGACTCCGCTGTCCTTAAGAGCTCTATCTAGTTCTCTCTTGAATGCATTCAGAGAATTGGCCTCCACTGCCTTCTGAGGCAGAGAATTCCACAGATTCACAACTCTGACTGAAAAAGTTTTTCCTCATTTCAGTTCTAAATGGCCTACCCCATATTCTTAAACTGTGGCCCCTTGTTCTGGACTCCCCCAACATTGGGAACATGTTTCCTGCCTCTAACGTGTCCAACCCCTTAATAATTGTATACGTTTCGATAAGATCTCCTCTCATCCTTCTAAATTCCAGTGTATACAAGCCTAGTCGCTCCAGTCTTTCAACATATGACAGTCCCGCCATTCCGGGAATTAACCTAGTAAACCCACGCTGCACGCCCTCAATAGCAAGAATATCCTTCCTCAAATTTGGAGACCAAAACTGCACACAGTACTCCTGGTGCCGTCTCACAAGGGCCCTGTACAACTTAAAGACATTTGAGCAGGTACATGGATAGGAATGATTTAGATGGATATGGGTCAAATGTGGGCAGGTGGGACCAATACAGATAGAGCATCTTGGTCAGCATGGACAAGTTGGGCTGAAGGGCCTGTTCCCATCCTGTATGATTCTATTGCCTCTACATCACATAGCAATCCTTTGTCACCAGGGTCAAGACCTCAAACTCCCTTATCAATTATCAGTGTAGTGGATTTACCTTCACTCGATGGACCGAGTGCTTGAGAAGGTGACTCATCTCCACCACATGAAGAGCACTTGAAAATGATGACTATAAATTAGCCTTGGCAGCATCAAGAATAATAATCTAGGTTTTTCAGCGATCCCCGCACACTAATACTATCCTACACCTACTAGGGACAATTTTTACTTTTGCCCAGCCAATTAACCTACATACCTGTACGTCTTTGGAGTAGGTGCAGGAGGAGGCCATTTGGCCCTTTGAGCCAGCACCGCCATTCATTGTGATCATGGCTGATCATCCACAATCAGTAACCCGTGCCTGCCTTCTCCCCATACCCCCTTGATTCCCTTGGCCCCTAGAGCTCTATCTAACTTTCTTTTAAATTCATCCAGTGAATTTTGGCCTCTACTGCCTTCTGTGGCAGCGAATTCCACAAATTCACAACTCTCTGGGTGAAAAAGTTTTTTCTCATCTCAGTTTTAAAAGGCCTCCCCTTTATTCTTAGACTGTGGCACTTGGTTCTGGACTCCCCCAACATTGGGAACATTTTTCCTGCATTGAGCTTGTCCAGTCCTTTTATAATTTTATATGTTTCTATACGTCTTTCAGTGACTGGTGTACAAGGACACCCAGGTCTCGTTGCACTTCCCTTTTTCTGAATCTGACATCGTTTAGATAATAATCTGCCTCCTTGTTCTTGCCGCCAAAGTGGATAACCTCACATTTATCTACATTATACTGCATCTGCCATGCATCTGCCCACTCAACCTGTCCAAGTCACCCTGCAACTTCCTAGCATCCTCTTTGCAGTTCACTCTGCTACCCAGCTTTGTGTCATCTGCAAATTTGCTGGTGTTACTTTTAATCCAATCATCTAAATCATTAATATATATTGTAAATAGTTGTGCCCCAGCACTGAGCCTTGCAGCACTCCACTCGCCACTGCCTGCCATTCTGACAGGGACATGTTTATTCCTACTCTTTGTTTCCTGTCTGCCAAATAATTCTCTATCCATGTCAATACCCTACCCCCAATACCATGTGCTCTAACTTTACCCACTAATCTCCTGTGTGGGACCATATCAAAGGCTTTCTGAAAGTCCAGATACACTACATCCACTGGCTCTCCATCCATTTTACTTGTCACATCCTCAAAGAATTCCAGAAGATTAGTCAAGCAGGATTTCCCCTTCATAAATCCATGCTGACTTGGACCAATCCTTTTACTGATATCCAAATGCGCCGTTATTACTTCTTTAATAATTGACTCCAGCATCTTCCCCACCACTGATGTCAAGCCAACTGGTCTATAATTCCCTGTTTTCTCTCTCGTTCCTTTCTTGAAAAGTGGGATAACATTAGCTATTCTCCAATCCACAGGAACTGATCCTGAATCTATGGATCGTTGGAAAATGATCACCAATGCATCCACAATTTCTAGAGCCACCTCCTTGAGTACCCTGGGATGCAGACCATCAGGCCCTGGGGATTTATCAGCCTTCAGTCCCATCAGTCCACCCAATACTATTTCTCGCCTAATGCAAATTTATTTCAGTTCCTCTGTCTCCCTAGATCCTCTGTCCTCTGGTGCATCTGAGATATTGTTTGTGTCTTCCTTAGTGAAGTACCTTTTCCGAAGTACCTTTTCAACTCTTCTGCCATTTCCTTGTTACCCATAATAATTCCACCCGTTTCTGACTTCAAGGGACATACATTTGTGTTTACTAATCTTATTCTCTTAACATTCCTAAAGATGATTGGGGAAAATAACAAAGGAATTAAAAGGATGAAAAGTCTGGTGTTACCTGTAATGAGGAGAACAACTCAAATGCGGGTTGGAAGTCAACGCCCTTAATTCAACCATGATAGAAAGCTGCCATTCATTATTTCATTTAAAGAAAACTCTGTGTACAACTATCACCAAATGGCAAAAAATAAATATGAACATCAGTACAGTAAATATTTTAGTTTTTATTTAATTTAGAATTTAATGATTTCTTTCCTCTGAAGTTATAGTCAAAGTCATCAACGCATGGTATAGGTTACAGCGTGTCAACTCATCCTTTACTATTAAACAGCAATCGAGATTTGCCCATCTTTCAGATCGTGAAGTGTCAGCATTAAAATGGCTGCATTTTTAGTAGAGTATTAATAATTTCGATTTTGTTTCTGTAAACTGTGAACATTGAGCTCGCTGCTCATTATATGGAAATCTGCACATTTATATTAAGGGAACCTGTGAATGGCACTTGTCCAAATGGTTAATACTGTAACGAAAGCATCTAAAAAATAGAAGCCACACCTTTCAGTGAACAGTAATTGTCAGTGACAGTACTGTCTCCAACAGTAATTGAACCAAATGCATTCTCCCACCTGATCTAGGCTGAGATTAAAAAGCAACAGTGTGCTGAATATTGAGTCCACCCTCCAGCCATTCCACAGAAATGTGAGACACAATCCTTTTTCCTCACATTAGATGTTGGTGTAATGATCCAGTTTACCACATGAGAAACGGCCATTGGTCACATTCCATCCCCATGGCAAAAGGCAATTTCATGGACATCATCAATTTTGATTGTGTTTCCACAACCCGATCACATTTTTCCACTGGAAGTGTCTCATTTTCCTGCTCTTCCAGTGCCAAACTTTATATATAGACAAGTGAGAACTCTGAAGAGAACTAAAATAACTACATTTAAAATGGTCTGGCCACAAACATAATCTTGCGTGAAAGTTACAAAGAAAAAATGTCCTTTTGGAAGATTGATGGTAAATTATGACTCTGCCCCCTTTGTCTTCATTTTTGATCCTGTTTTATGCTTTTTACTTTCTGTTTGACTCCAGGCCATTTAAGCCATATTCACATTCCCCCCCCCTCCAAATAAATTGTATTTTGGTTTTATCGAAGATAGACACAAAATGCTGGAGTAACTCAGTGGGTCAGGTGGGATCTCTGGAAAAAAAGGAATAGGTGACATTTCGGGTTGAGACCCATTTTCTCCCCCATCCAACAACCCTCCATCAGTCTTTATGCCCTCTCTCCTCCACGCACTTGTAAATGGGATGCATCTGATATGTCTAATGTCTGGACATTATCTGGACATGATCAGCCATGATCACATTGAATGGCGGTGCTGGCTCAAAGGGCAGAATGGCCTCCTCCTGCACCTATTGTCTATTGTCTATTGGACTATTTAATGATTCACTGATTTAGGTTCACTGATATGGCAGTTTGAGGAAACTACCAAAGTTCTCGGAGGCATTTTTTTGGGCATTTATAATGGTGCAAATTAAAAAGCTATTGCAAAAACCTTGAGGGAAGTTGCGAACAACTTGGTGGGTTTCTGCCGTTATCCATTTTTGGATTTGCAAAACGTTCCCAAATTGAAATAACACCTATAACATTGATTTTTTTTTTCCAGATCTTCAATAAATGTAAGGATGCATTTGTTACCTGTCTCCTGGTTTGAGAGGTGTACCTGCTGCTCAGGATTTCAGTCATACCCTGGCTCCTGAATGTCACACGAATCCCCTTCATTCTGAACTTCGAAGCTAGCGAGAGTGGAAACTGGAGAATTTCTGCTGTTTAAACATTTACTTCAAGATGAGGTACAAGATTTCTATAGGAAAAATAGTGTCAATCCAGGGTATATGTCATAAGGGACAGGAACTGAATTAGGCCATTCGGCCCATCATGTCTACTGCACCATGGCTGATCTGTCTCTCCCTCCTAACCCCATTCTCCTGCCTTCTCCCCATTACCTCTGACACTGGTACTATTCAAGAATCTATCTATCTCTGCCTTCGAAATATCCACTGACTTGGCCTCCACAGCCTTCTGTGGCTAAGAATTCCACAGATTCACCACCCTCTGACTAAAGAAATGTCTCCTTGTCTCCTTCCTAAAAGAACGTCCTTTTATTCTGAGGCTATGACCTCTAGTCCTGGACTCTCCCACTAGTGGAAACATCCTCTCCACATCCACTCTATCCAAGCCTTTCACTACTCTGTATGTTTAAATGAAGTCTAACCAGACACTGGTGTTGTGCTGAGGCACAGCATAATTTTGTGAGTCAAACTAGTGATTGTGATGCCACCTTGAATCTCGAGCAATCCGGACTCGATCATGGCCCCTGGTGTTGTGCATGTGGAGTTCGCACGTTCCCTGTAGTTGCAAGAGTTCCCTTCACATGCCCTGTTTTTTTCCCTCGTCCCAAAGACTTGTAGGAAGGTAGCTTAATTGGCCACCGTAAATTTCTCCTGATCTTTAGATCGATGGTAAAATCTGGGAGGAGTAGATGGGAAAGTGGGAGAATAAAATGGGATTAATGTAGTATGTGGAAAGGAACTGCAGGTGCTGGTTTATACTGAAGATAGACACAAAGTGATGGAGTCACTAAGCGGATCAGGCAGCATCTCTGAAGTCTGAAACCCACCCGAAATGTCACCTATATATATTTTTTCTCCAGAGATGTAGCCTGACCTGCTGAGTTACTCCAGCACCTTGTGTCTATCTTGAAGATTAGTCTAGAATTAAGATAAACTAGACCAAGTGGGCCCATAGCGGAGTGAGGGGGTATGGGGAGAAGGCAGGAACGGGGTACTGATTGATAGTGATCAGCCATGATCGCATTGAATGGCGGTGCTGGCTCGAAGGGCTGAATGGCCTACTCCTGCACCTATTGTCTATTGTCTATTGTCTATTGTCTAAACCTCTCCTACATTGGTGCAGCACCCTCTCCTCCCCCCCTCCCTTCCCCCCTCTCCCCTCCCTCTCTCCTCCCCCTCCCTCACCCCCTCCCCTCCCCCTACCACCCCTCTCCCCCAATCCATCCCCCTCTACCCCCTTATCCCTAACTCCTCACCCCCTCCCTCCCTAGTAGATAGATTTAAATTTTAAAATGTGAATAACTTTAATAATATAACACCAATTTCAATGAAACTTCTTCCATTAGCACCAAAGGGTCGACGGTAAGGTGGGCCTAAAATTGTCGTGCTATGGTGTACCATTTTGGCTGTAGAGCAGTAACAAACAAACGAACAAGTTTTAGTGTATAGATGGGTGCTTGATGGTGAGTATGGACTTGGTGGGCTGAAGGGCCTTCTCCATTTTGTCTCTCAATGAGCTTCTCCAGAAAGCCGTCTTCCTTCAGTGATACCCTGCTTCTATTTACCAACTGCCCTGTGAAGCTGAACTCAACTGATATCATACTTTCTAGACCGGTACCGCATAGCATAGGGTTTCCACTTTTATCGCTCTGCCTGCAACACTATGCTAATTTTTGGTCCTTGGTGCTTTCGATTTTCATTCCAACGTCTATGTCACATTATGTCTCCGTTCATCGTGTTTAAAAAAATATAATGGCCAGGATTCAAACTAAATTTCGCTTATTATTAGTTTATTTTCCCACTTTAAAAAATGTGGTTAATCTCATAAATGTTTGATAGCAAGGATCACGGTCTGTCTTTATGACCTACTTCTTAAATCCTGTCCATCTGATTTATCAAACTGGAGCACAAAAAAAATTGGGTGCAGTCAAACGAGATAACAGCTCGTTTTTTAAAAAACTGATTTATTAATATGATTCGCAAGCTGTTCAAATATTAGTTTTGTGGGAAAAGTTAGTCATCCTTATGTAAACCAGGTTGCGAACTTACTATTTTTTTTAAACGCGTTAAGTGCGCAGTGGTGTTTAGGCAGCTCGTTTCCAATATGTTGTTGGCTGTAAATCTCGGATTAAACAGCCGCTGCTCCAACTAGAAGGAGAAAAAATGCCTTTGAATTCTGTCGATCGGGGTCCGGCGGTAAAGGCGCAAAGGATTTGAACAGGGTTTTATACTCATCTGCCTGTGACTCGTGGCAACAATCTAGAAATCCACTTTAAACTCACGTTAACTCACCCCCCAGCCCCATGAACGCGTATTGCTCGCAATGGGCCGCGCATTGCAACATATTTAAGGAGCGGTCAGTCTGAAGAAGGGAATATAGAAGGGTCTCGACCCGAAACGTCACCCATTCCTTCTCTCCTGAGATGCTGCCTGACCCGCTCAGTTACTCCAGCATTTTGTGAAATAAATACCTTCGATTTGTACCAGCATCTGCAGTTATTTCCCTACACTATTTAAGGAGCGTGTTCAGTTGTGACATTGTGTCATTGTGATCAAGCGTGGATCAACCTCGACTACTTGCACTGGGATATAACCCCCCCGATTATCTCACACCGGAGTTCAGAGGAGCCTCGCATAAAGGGGTTCAGGAAAAAAAAAGACACAGACCAAGTCACGTTTATTTGTCACATGCACATACGTGCAGTGAAATGAAAGTGGCAATGCCTGCGGATTGTGTGCGAAAAAAAGAATTATAGTTTGCAACAAAAAAAAAAGAATTACAGTTACAGCATATAAATTAAAGTTAATACAGTTAATACATATTTTGACGTTAAAGTGTTTCATTAAATAGAATGGGACGTTTAAACAGGGTGAGGGGGAGCGGTTTTATTCCAGCGTAGCAAACTTTACCTATCCATTAAAAAAATAATAGCAACAAAGATATTAAGGACGTATTTTTGCAAATGATAGACTAAAAGAAAAGTGAATCCTACAGGTGTGGGACTAATGACACAATGCCACAGTGTCTAAACTGTTTTGACTCCGCCGTTTGACTGCTTGCCGTTCGTTTTGAAACTAATCATTGAAATCAAACGAGGTTTTGATATTAACGATGTTAATTTGACTGATGACCGGGGAAGGAACAAGTCAGCTCCTGAGAGATAAACCTTAAAACCAGCAGAGATCGATTTTTTCAAAAAAATGAATAGATATTTAGTGATTTCAATCTTGTGTTTTAAATTTAGTCTTAATTTGATTTCTGCTAATAAAACGTCAAGAAAGGGGATCCTCTGGGTTTAGTCATGCGCTGCCATGGCTATGTTGGAAATCATTTTGCAAGGAAAACTGAAAAGTAACGATTATTAAATCAGATCCGGCAAATTAATAACAAGCAGGTAAATTAACCTAATAAATAGTGGAAACGCTGCAATCGTCAACCAGCGAGATTACAGAGCGGCTGTACACAGCATTTCGCTCCCCCTCCCCCCCCTCTCTCCCCCACCCCCCCCCCCCCCTCTCTCCCCCTCCCCCCGTGCCATAGCATTTACAAAGGTCACACATTGGGTCTCGTCCTTTGCTTCAGCTCCCTCCCTCCTCCCTCCCTCCCTGCCTCCCTCCTCCCTCCCTCCTCCCTCTCTCCTTCCTCCCTCCCTCCCCCTGCCTCCCTCCCTCCTCCCTCTCTCCCTCTCTCCCTCCCTCTCTCCCTCCCCCCCTCCCTCCCCCCTTCCTCTCTCCCTCCTCCCTCCCTCCCTCCCCCCTCCCTCCCTCCTCCCTCCCTCCTCCCTCCCTCTCTCCTCCCTCCCTCCTCTCCCCAAAAGGAATGGGTGACGGGACCCTTCATCAGACTCGACCCGAAACGTCCCCCATTCCTTCTCTCCAGAGATGCTGCCTGACCCACTCCAGCATTTTGTGTCTGTCTTCGGAGTGACTCGTGTCGGCGGCAGCAGGCCGCTTGATGCGCGTCTGGTAATTCCTTGCAGTCAAAGGGTTTGATTTAAAGGCGGCAGAGAGTGAGTGCCTCATCCTTGAAGCGCAAACGCGGGCGAGCGACCCATGATGTCAGTGCTACATTATTCATAGCGCCTTGAGCACATCCGCCTGTTGAACGAAGATAATATATTTGCTGCAGAATCCCCTGCTCTGCTGCATTCATAAACTGTGTGCAGTCTGGAGTAGCTTATACACTAATGCTGCTGGCTTTTATTTTCCGTATGGCTGCCGCAGACAGCGGGAACCCACAGGCCAGTGGCGTGGGTACCTGATTTGTGCGGTTCAAATCTCCTCAGAGGTCCCGGGAGACAGGGGGCGGTGGTGGCTCGACAGGCAGCGATCTGTTTCAACCATTTTCTTAAATTCCACTCGCCCTTTGTAATGTTAGGAAGAGTCTCGACCTGAAACGTTCTCTAGAGATGCTGTCTGACCCGCTGAGTTGCCTCAGCTTTTTTTGTCTATCTTCGGGCTTTATGTAAGTGATGTAAACACAAAGTGCTGGAGTAATTCAGCGAGTCAGGCAGCATCTCTGGGGGGAAAAAAAGGCATAGGTGACGTTTCGGGTCGAAACCCTTCTTCAGACTGAAAGAGAAGGCTAGAACAATAGAAAATAGATGTTTCAGTCTGAAGAAGGGTTACGATTCGAAACATTACCCATTATTTTTCTCCAGAGATGCTGCCTGACCTGCTGAGTTACTCCAGCATTTTGTGTTTATCTTCGGTATAAACCAGCATCTGCAGTTCCTTCCTACAATTTAAACGATGCGCTTGTATTAACTTGTAGGAATGATCCTGATTAACGTTGGCGAAGGCGAACGGGAATCTTTCCTATTTGAACACCTACCTTAACTCCAAGCCCTGAAAGTTGGGAGGGAGTGCAGCAGTCAGAGATGGTCCTGCTCTTCCCAGATAGAGAGGAGGTTTCCTCTGGTCAGCGGCGCCGAGGTCGCCTGCCCTTGTTATTGCTTTACCTTGCACGAAACGTTATTCCCTTACCCGTACACTGTAAATTGCTCGATGGTAATCATGTGTTGCATTTCTGCTGACTTGGTCGCACGCAACAAAAGCTTTTCATTGTACCTCGGTACACGTGACAATAAACTAAACACTGGAATTTAGAAGGATGAGAGGAGATTTTATCGAAACGTATAAGATTATTAAGGGGTTGGACACGTTAGAGGCAGGAAACATGTTCCCAATGTTGGGGGAGTCCAAAACAAGGGGCCACAGTTTAAGAATAAGGGGTAGGCCATTTAGAATGGAGATGAGGAAAAACTTTTTCAGTCAGAGAGTTGTGAATCTGTGGAATTCTCTGCCTCAGAAGGCAGTGGAGGCCAATTCTCTGAATGCATTCAAGAGAGAGCTAGATAGAGCTCTTAAGGATAGCGGAGTCAGGGGGTATGGGGAGAAGGCAGGAACGGGGTACTGATTGAGAATGATCAGCCATGATCACATTGAATGGCGGTGCTGGCTCGAAGGGCCGAATGGCCTCCTCCTGCACCTATTGACTAAACCGGATAGAAACCCAATGTGTTTGGATTCGGGATGTGTTTTTTTCCCCTGACGACGTTGAAATCCTGACTTTCTGAACACTTGTATATCACTTGCCATGGCGCCCGCGTATAAATTCCAAGGAAATTGTCCTCCAATATTCTTCGACCTTACTCGTGGGAAGGAATCCTCTGCATACTGCAACAAACATACACTGTAATCCTTAAGTAATATTTTGTAGTCCTAAAACAGTGTAATTAACTGTGTTTGGTTAACTGATGGCCCGTGAGGAATTTATTAACTCTAAAATCAAACTCAAATTATGTGTTACCATCCCCACCTTCTCTTCCACCTTCAATTATGCAGTATAATGGTCCGTATAATGGAAAATAATTAATTGCAACGCATTCTCTCCAAATAACCCGAGATTTAGGAGTCGATTAAAATTAATCAAATTGTACTTTAACTCTGTGGTATTCCCTCGTGTTAAACTGTGGTTTACTCTCAAGTCTCCGACACGACTACTGTCACCTTTTGTGGAAAAACTGCTTCCCAATTTATGGAGTTTAATATCTACCTCCCAACCCCCCACAATAGCCACGCTGTATCATCGCTAAACCTGGCTTTCCCCGACAGCTGTATTTGGGTATCTTCAATATTTGGAACTCTTGTTATAATTTTCCCCATGCCGATCGTTTAATCTCAATTACCAGTGTTGGAACCCACTACCCACAAGGAGTGTGTAAGAAGGAACGGCAGATGCTGGTTTAAACCGAAGATAGACTCAAAAAGCTGGAGTAACTCAGCAGGACCGGCAGCATCTTTGGATTCAAGATTCAAGATAGCTTTATTTGTCATCCAATATTGGACGAAAATATCGGGTCGAGACCCTTCTTGAATTGAAAAAGAACCGAAACGTCACCCATTCCTTCTCTCCATAGACGCTGCCCGTCCCGCTGTGTTACTCCAGCTTTTGTGTTTACCGCTAAGAAGGATACAAGCAGGGTAATAAGTCAACAATCAATTGAGATTGAAAATAAATTAATGATTCAGCGGTCACTTCTTTTTGTTATCGCCACTGCACGAATGCTTTCATTGCAAATTGTTACATAAAATGACGGAAATCTCAATGGCTATAACGAGGAGGGAAATCTAAACAAGGGAATTGTAAAGGCCCAACATTGCTTGCTAAAAAAAAAATCACAGACATTGCAGGGGTTGGCCTGTACTAAAGGCACGTGTTAACCCGGTCCCAGGGGAACACTTTCACTATCGACCTTTTACCTCTCCGTAGAGGTCAAATACGGTAGAAATTTTAAACACACTGAAATGTAAACATAATTGAGATTACAGGAGTTTAATCACGTCGACCAGAATGCTAATAAATCCATTATTTCTCTCATCTGGGGTGTTGAAAACATACCAGTTGACTTTCCTGTAACATTTTATTTGTTCTTTATAGATATTTGGACTATGGACAAATCGCAGAGCAAAATCTGCGCTGTTTTACAAGGTATATTGATATAATCTGGTTTGAAGCGCTTCTGGGAAAGGCTTTTTTTTAAACATAGCAGCTACGGTCCGACAACTGATACAGCCCCATTATCCGTTGCTTTCACCCCATCTGGGGACTTATAAAATAATTCCTGGGCATTAGATTGATGGTTATGTTTAGTGCAAGAGTACTTCTGGGAAAAGTCACCTCAACCGAGACCTAAAGATACCGGTCCTAAGAAGGAAAACGTGCGATCTTTGGGCCCCACCTTCAACTGTGGAATCCAAAAAATAAATCGTTGTCAGAAGACACCTGGCGCGATTACTATTCTTCTGACAGAATTATTTCCATCAGCAAATTTGGAAATTATAGCTCGCTAAATATGATCCGGTGAGAAATCTGCAAAGTATATACCGGTTTCGGTTAGAAAGTCCATTCTTAAATAGTAACGTTGTCCAAATTGTTGGATGCGGCTTGTCATAAGAAAATAACAGTTTAAAAAAGAGACGGTGGAATTGCGATACGGTAGAACTTTATTTATCCCAGGAGGGAAATTGGTCTGCCAACCGAATCGGTGACGTTTCGGGTCGAGACCCTTCTTCAGACTAAATTGAATAAAGTTGCGCCTATCATTTAGCCCGCAGTGCATAGAAAAGGAGTCTCGTGGAATCAAATTTGACAATACTGACTGCGTACGAAGGTTTAAAGAACGCTCGTTTCTTTAAAACACTTGGTGCCTTGGGAACAGCTGTAAGATTATGTGACGATTATTATTTTACGAGCTAAAATGACAATGAACACGAGAGCACGAATAATTATACGTATTTAATATATTTAAATATTCAGTAACAAACACAGTTGAGAACGTACATTTCGAACCACTCTATAAAAGCAGACAGTTAAGAAAATAAGTTGTGTAGAAAAAAGGGATTGCATTTAAATTTAACAGTAGTCAGCTTCACGTGGGTCTGTCTGTGTGGGGGTGCAGAATCGATTAATCAAACTACATTCAAGATCGTATAAGAACGAAAACACATACTACATTCGAGTTTAGAAAATGAAAGTGGGTCTGAAACATACTCAAAATGGAACATATAACCTATTGAAACAAACACGCAACGTCAAAATAGATAACCAAAGTATACAATATCACGATAGGTTTTTTTAAATAAATAAATACAACGAATAAATTATAAAATGTATTCATTTAGCAATCAATACACATATTCAAACAGTAAAATTATATGCAACAAAACTCATCGTTTACGAATGAGGGGGAAAGACGTGGAAAGCTTCGAAAAAATTAAGGCATTTACATCGTCTTACTGAAATATCCGGGCCAGCAATCCAAGGCATTTGTGGCTAATCTAAAGGAATGTTCTAATACCGACTTTGTTCAGACAATTGACGCTCTCAAATGTCCAGCAAGTCACAAAGCTACATTAAAGCTGTTTGTTGTTTTGGACCCGAAGGCGCGGTCGGAGGAGAGTCTGGGTTCGCCAGGAGAGGCGGAGGAGCGATAGAATCAGTTCATTTCATTTCAGTGCGGTGCCGGTTTAGCGGTGGTCTGATGATGATCATAATAATAATAATAATAATAATAAAGGCACGGGGTTTAGTCGGCCCTCTCCTTGTCCTCTCCCCATTCTCCACCCTAGCAGGCGGGTCGCACTGGTACTTGGAGCAGGATGACTTGCCTGTTCTCTGACGGGTGGCATTTATTGATGTGCCTGGTGAGGCCGGGCGAGCTGTAGAAAGTAGCCGCGCAGTATTTGCAGGGGAATACCTCGGCGGCGTGCAGTCGGAGATGGCGCTCCTGCCCGCCTTTGCCGGCCAGACTCTCCCCGCACAGGTGGCACTCGGGGCCGGGGGGCGGCTTGTCGGCGGGGGGCTCGGCTCGGTGAGCCAGCAGGTGCTTCCTCAGGTAAGCTTGCCGCTTGAACCTCTTCCCGCAGCGGCAACACTCGCAGTGTCCACCGTCCTCTGTGGGGCAGTCGGGCAGAGCCGGGCTGGGGCTGTGCCGCTCGGCTTCACTACCCGCTCCTTGTCCCGGACCGACCTTCTGGAGGTCCCCACTGGCCTCTGCTTTGGGCTGGTGCGGGGGCCGGGGCTTGTGCCAGCGCCGGTGAGACGCCAGGTTAGCCGGGCAGCTGAACACCTTGTCACACTCGGGACAGCGGTAGTCGACCCTGACGATGCGGGAGCACTTGTGTTGGGCCAGGGCGAAGGGGTCGGCGTATTCCTCCTTGCACAGTTGGCAGATGAACTCTCCCAGCGGGCGGCCCGGACACAGTCCATGTGCCTTCCCCTCGCTCTCCGGCAGCGCCTCTTTGATCCGCAGCCCCAGCACCGGCGAGGTGGTCACCTCGTCCTCAAACGCCAGCTTCCTCGTCGCTTTAGCCCGGCGAGCCGCCGCTCCAGCTCCAGCCGGCGGCTTGCTCCTGCGCTCTGCCCCCTTGGCGACGCCTCCTGCCCGGGGAGACGGAGAGGACGAGACCGGTGCCCTGAGCAACAACATGCGGTCCAGGGCGCTGAAGGCGGCGGCCACCGCCGGACCAGGGAACGACTCCGCAGTGACCGGGGAGCCCAGGCTCAGCGTCCGCTGGCCGTACAACCGCTCACGGCTGACGGGCCGTGCCGGGCTGGACAGGGACAACTGCCCGGGACAGCACAGCTCCGGCCGGCCGAACACCTGCCCTCCTCCGCCCGGCTCCAGCTCCAGCTCCGGCGCCGCTCCTCCCGCGGGCAGAGACGGCTCCACCACCACCACCACCGGCTGCTGCTGCTGCTGCTGTTGTTGTACCGGGAGCTCGGCCACATCGTGACAGCGGATACGGTAAGACACGGGCGCGGATCTGCGGCTCCTCTTCACCAGGAATCCCCGCGGCATCTTTACAGAGAGTGCGGGCTGGCGGGCCAAGGTATATTAATAATAATAATAATAATAATAATAATAACACAGCGAGGGGGGAAGGCGCTTTGCGTTAAATAAATAAAAATAAATAAAGCGATACAGAGTGAAGGCCGGTCTGGAGCCCCCGCCTCCCTGCACTGCCACTGCCACTACCTGCCCGGTGTAGCCCGCAGAGTGTGAGGCATGGCGCCACAGACCACAGCCCGCCCGCACACGGCTCAGCTCAGCCCCCCCGGCCCCTCTCCCTCTCAGCGCCACTCCCTCTCCCCCTGCCCGCCCTGAGCGCCTCTCCCCCGGCCCCGCTCACTCTCACTGCCCGCCCTTAGCACCTCTCCCTCCCCTGCCCGCACTCAGCCCCTCTCCCCCTGCCCGCACTCAGCCCCTCTCCCCCTGCCCGCACTCAGCGCCTCTACCCCTGCCCGCACTCAGCGCCTCTACCCCTCTCCCCCTGCCCGCACTCAGCGCCTCTACCCCTGCCCGCACTCAGCGCCTCTCCCCTCTCCCCCTGCCCGCACTCAGCCCCTCTCCCCCTGCCCGCACTCAGCGCCTCTCCCCCTGCCCGCACTCAGCGCCTCTCCCCTCTCCCCCTGCCCGCACTCAGCGCCTCTACCCCTCTCCCCCTGCCCGCACTCAGCGCCTCTACCCCTCTCCCCCTGCCCGCACTCAGCGCCTCTCCCCCTGCTCGCACTCAGCGCCTCTACCCCTCTCCCCCTGCCCGCACTCAGCGCCTCTCCCCCGGCCTCCCTGCCCGCACTCAGCGCCTCTCCCCCGGCCCCGCCGCCGCTTTAAAGGCCGCGCTGCTCCCATTGTCCTCGCCCGCCTGGCCGAGCGGCCGCGCAGCCAATAGCGGGCGCCGCTGAGTGGAGCCCGGCCAATGAGGAGCCGGGCCGAGCCTGTCCTATGGCGGGAGGGGCGGGCTGTGTGATCCCCGGTGAGAGGGTGCAGAACAGAGACATGTGTCTGGCTTCATGTCCATCCCATTACCCTCTCCCCTCCCCAAAGTCACTCACAGCTGACAGGAACCCCCCCCCCCCAATCTTTTCAATAGAACCAATGTCTTTTGACTGATGAACATCACCTATCCACGTCCTCCAGAGACGCTGCCTGACCCGCTGAGATACTCCAGCACTTTGTACTCCCATACAACGTGGAGGAAGGAACTGTAGATGCGGGTTTGTACCGAAGATGGACACAAAATGCTAAAGTAACTCAGCGGGACAGGCAGCATCTCTGAAGAAGGGTCTCGACCCGAAATGTCACAATTTCCTTCCCTCCAGAGATGCTGCCTGTCCCGCTGAGTTACCCCAGCGCTTTGTATTATATACAATGTCTTATAACCCACCAACCCTCGTATAAATCGTGGCGAATAGACAATCTCCCGCCCGCGACCTATTGACCCTGTTTTCTAAAGCCAATCTCACCGCCCAGGCTTGAACAGGGCAAGTGTGTGTGTGTGTGTGAGTGTGAGAGAGTGTGTGTGTGTGAGAGAGTGTGTGTTTGTGTGTGTGTGTGTGTGTGTGTGTGAGTGTTTGTGTGTGTGAGAGAGTGTGTGTGTGTGTGTGTGTGTTTGTGTGTGTGTGAGTGTGTGTGTGTGAGAGTGAGTGTGTATGTATTTATTTGCAATGTCCACTAATCCCAATCGGGCGAATCCCTTTCCAAAGACTTCGAATCGAATCTTTCTCTCTCCCTCCCCCCACCCCTTCTCCCCGTTGACTGATTTACTTCCAATTGCTGATGCTGATTCTAAGTTAGGGAGAGAGAATCTGAATCCACGAGGGCGGGAGGGGAGTAGAGGGAAGTGTGGTGGTTAAAGAAGCAGGTGGGAGTGAGGGGAGCCGATGTGTGGAGGAGTTGTGGAAGTTTAGATGCTCGGAGAAAGACTGCCGTTACACCAGCCACCCCTGCCGTGACCGTGTGTTAAGGCACTAACAAGAAGCTCGGTGAAATTCCCGTTGATCATTGATTTTTATCCACTATAATTTCTCCGGCAGTGTCCCAGGCGGGAGAGTCGCTAGTCTAACACGTCTTCCACCCACCTATGTGTATCTTAGTCACCAGGTGATTGTTCTCGGGGTGCTACCGGTGACGAGGCGCAGCAGATGTGGCTGGGAGGTTTCGCTGCCTTGGCCCAGTGTGTGTGTTTGTGTGTTGCCACACGCCCTGCTCCTCCTCCCTTTCAGCCCGACACGCGTCGGCTCTTTGTCGGTCACCATAGGGGGGGGTTGGGCTGGAACTCTGCCAGCGGAAGCGGTCCTTCTCCACCAGACCCGCACGGCAACCGCACACTCTCTCGCCAGAGAGAAAGAAAGGAGCCCGACGTCTCGGGCAGCACAAAAGCTCCTGCCGCAGCCGTGGCCCGGGCTTTGTGAATGAAATTAACCTCTGCCCATTGAAACACGAGCCCAAACAATAAAGCCGGGGGCCGCGCCGCGATAGCTTTGCATCGTAAAGGGCTTGTAGGAAACCAGCACATTTCCATCATCTGTTACACTGGCAGGCTCGGTCCATCCACGCTGGGGAAAGGGCATCATCGACAACTTCCCAATAACGTCCGAGGTTTAACTCCACTTAACAGTGCACTTTGGCAAGTTGTGCCTCTCGCGGTCCTTCGACCCACTCTTGACTTTTAGCTCAAAGAGTGTGTATTTTATTTAGACTCGCGTCTGCGGGATCTAACTAAAACGGCGTCTCTCCGTGCTGTCAGAAGTCAAAGTTAGCGCTTCTTTCTATTCCACATTTGCAGCTTGATCGCTTCGACCCCCCCCCCCCTCCTCACTTCCTCAATTACTTGCTCGAAGTTCCAACAGCATAGAGATTGTGTTTTAAATCCACCCCCTCTTCAATGAAGTATTTACTAAACAATATATATATTTTATATTCAGTCTGAAGAAGGGTCTCGACCCGAAACGTCACCCATTCCCCTCTCCCTAGATGCTGCCTGACCTGCTGAGTTACTCCAGCATTTTGTGAATAAATACCTTCGATTTGTACCAGCATCTGCAGTTATTTTCTTATATTTTATATATATATATATACGTTTGCAAACCGACCCCCCCCCCCCCCCCCCCCCCCCGAGTTCCTGTATGTTTTTATTTCCATCAGATTTGTGAAACGGTCTAATTTGCACTTGAGAACTAAAATATACCCCAAATTTAAAAATAAAATCAACATCGTTAACCTCTAATACAACGGCGCTTAAATTTGCCTGGCAAATAAAACACATATCATAAATAACCCTCTCTCAGCTGAAAGCTCTTTGCAAAGAGAGAAAATAGAGGGGAGGGAGAAACTATGCATAAAATATGCGGGGATGTGTCGCTTTTGTTGTGTTAAATAATTGAGTGTGCGGTGTGTGTGCGAGTCTCCGGGTTGTTTTGGCTGGCTGCGCTCTGTTGACACGTATTGCCTTTTATCTCGCTTTTGACCAGCACGCGAGAGGCACGCGGAGGACTCGGGTTATTGTGCGGGAACATTAGCATAAAGCTGCTGGACAAATTAAGATAATTACACAGCAAATCCGAATCTTGCATGGATTTACGCTACAGTGGGGGCGAGGGAGGGAGGGAGGGAGGGAGGGAGGGAGGAACACATTACTTGGCAAAGGCGAAAAGCCTGCATTGTCAACTTTTATAAGAAGATAACTGCAGATGCTGGTACAAATCGACTTATTCACAAAATGCTGGAGTAACTCAGCAGGTCAGGCAGCATCTCGGGAGAGAAGGAATGGGTGACGTTTCGGGTCGAGACCCTTCTTCAGACTGAATATAAAATATAGATTTTTTAGTGAATACTTCATTGGGTGACGTTTCGGGTCGAGACCCTTCTTCAGACGAAGAAGGGTCTCGACCCGAAACGTCACCCATTCCTTCTCTCCCGAGATGCTGCCTGACCTGCGGAGTTACTCCAGCATTTTGTCAACTTTTATGTTCACGAACCAGTTCACCAGGCGGTTCGAGGAGCGGATTGATGGTCGCAGACGCAAAAATATCGCTACATTCATTTGAGAGGCGCACACTTTTGAACGCCAATCGGCGAATTCCACTTGGCAGATGGATGCAGTACACGTACAGAAATATGCGTGTACGAACAGTGGTGTTTAGAATGGGACTGGGGTTATTCGTTCATTTTAGGTAACTTTTTGACCTTTCAGATTTACTCAACAGTTTCAACTCGGACTAACTCGCTAGCCTCACTAGCCCCAATCACTAGCCCCAATCCACCAGCTAAATGTCCTTGACCCTTTCTCGCTGGAATTGGGGTTATTTTTAGGGTCCCGACCCAGAGGGGTTCAGATAGGTCCTGACCCAACACGTCGCCAATCCACCTCCCCCAGAGACGCTGCCTGACCCACTGAGTTACTCCTGCGTTTTATGTTGTGCTCAGGATTCCAATAACCGCACTTCCTTGCATCCACTGAATATCTTTAAAGGCTGTGCTTAGAAATCGAACAAATTGTATCTAATAACCAAACTCTTGCCGATAATTCTGTGCGGACGATTTGTGTGGGGCTGGATGTATTTGGTTTACAGGGCAGTTGTTTATCCTTATATTTCTAAGTGTTCAACTTTAAAAGCCGCTTGATTTGATGCTAAAAAAAACCCAATCTTCACGTTTGAACATTACAGTGTCCCCTTTCTCATGCTCATTCTATCTCTGGCTGAGCGAATGCCATCGTTAACTATGTTACTGTGGCATGTCAGGAAGTTACCTGTATTTTGCCATGTGTGCACTCTTGTACTTTGGCCCATTGCAATGTGCGTTTGTTGCAATGTTGCCTGCATTCGGTTGTTCGTTGGTGGTTGTATACTGGTTGTATATTGTTATGGGAAAAAATGACAACGTTAATTGCATTTGAGTGAATGCGCATTACAACGCTGTCATGCAGAATCCATCATCAAGGGTCTCGACCCGAAACGTCACCCATTCCATCTCTCCAGAGATGCTGCCTGTCCCGCTGAGTTACTTCAGCTTTTTTTGTGTCTTATCTTCCATCATAAACGAAGTTCGACACAAAATTGCTGGAGTGACTCAGCGGGCCAGGCAGCATCTCTGGAGAAAGGGAATGGGTTTGAATGGAGCGTGAAGGTTAGAAATCAGGTAAACCAACGAAGAGGGAAGGTGAGGAGCTGCCTGGTCAGTTTAGTTCAGAGATACAGCATGGAAACAGGCCCAACACATGAGAATAACTACATTTATAAAGGGACAAAATGAACTTCCAGCGAAGTTAAGCGAAGTATAGTTTGAATCCTAGCCATTATTTTTTTTACAAGATGAACCGAGGCATAACGTGATACAATGTGACAATACTAATAGGATTAAATTAAGAACAAAATAACAATGATTTAATTAATAAACAAATAAAATTGGCAGATGTTATGTGTTGAGCTGGAAGATTGTTTAGTTTTTGCGCCTATAAATAAAGGCAGGCGGGTTTCATTTTATACTGAATGTCTTCCCTGCACCACGAAGGAAATTCAAGCGCGTCCCGGACAACCCAGCGGTATGAATATTGATTTCTCTAACTTCCCTCTCCGACCCTCCCCCACCTCAGTTCTCCGACGTTTCACTATCCTGATTAATTTTACTGTTTGTACGCCTCGTTGTCACCTTCCCCTCAGCCAACAATAAACCATTTTACATTTCCTTGAACAGCGTCTGCTTTGATCTGTCGTTTTCACACCTGACCCTTCCTTATCTCCAGTTTTCCTCTCCGTTGAATCTGTCTGCAGAAGGGTCTCGACCCAAAACATCACCCGTTCCTTCTCGCCAGAGACGCTGCCTGTCCCGCTCCGGTTACTCTGGCATTTTGTGTCTATCATACATGTAGACTACTGAGTTACTGCAGCACTTTTCCTTTTTTTTTTGTAAAGCAGCATCTGCAGTTCCTTCTTTCTACATTCCCAGTTAGAAGGTCGACAAATGCAATAGAGAGGAGCCGAGGAGGGATGGGTTGTAGCAATACTGCTCAAAGAAACAATTGCAAATGTGAGGAGGCACAAGTGCTGGGAAGTTCAACAAATGGGCCACAAAGGCTGATCCGAAAAATATAAAAGGGCAAACATGTTGCTGGGAACATATTATAGGCTCCTGAATAGTTGGAGGGAGATGGACAAAATATGAAGACAAGTTTCAGAGAAAGTAACAAGGCAGTTGGAGTAGGTTTCAACTGCCCAGGAAAGCAGAACCCTTGAAATACATTGAAGTAAACTATTTAATGGGTATTTAACAAGTCCAACATGAGATGGGATGCCACTGAACTTAATGTCAAGTAAAGAACCTTAGGCAAGGAGAAAGCGTGGTGGTCATTATAAGGCAGAATTGGCTAGGTTTTGCATAATTGTGGAGAAGTGCAGACATAGTACAGGAATAAGAAAGATATCAAAGATAGACACATAATGGTGGAGTAACTCAGTGGGACAGGCAGCATCTCTGGATGGAAGGAATGGGTGATGTTTCGGGTCGAGATCCTTCTTCAAACAGATTTCAGTTTAATGACGGGTCTCGACCCGAAACGTCACCCATTCCTTCTCCCCAGAGATGCTGCCTGTCCCGCTGAGTTACTCCAGCTTTTTGTGTCTATCTTCATGATCTTGATTTATGGTAGAGCATAATTGAATCCTTGGATAGCCTTTTGTACGTTGAATCAGATTTATGCTAGTCTTACCAAGGTGGAATATGCTTTAATATAAGTGAACGAGAAACCCTATGAAGGCAATTTCAAGAAGGAGATGGTGATAGTTGGATCTGTGGAATTCTCTGCCATCAGTGGAATTCTCTGCCACAGAAGGTAGTTGAGGCCAGTTCATTGGCTATATTTAAGAGGGAGTTAGATGTGGCCCTTGTGGATAAAGGGATCAGGGGGTATGGAGAGAAGGCAGGTATGGGATACTGAGTTGGATGATCAGCCATGATCATATTGAATGGCGGTGCAGGCTCGATGGGCCGAATGGCCTACTCCTGCACCTATTTTCTATGTTTCTATGTTTCTAGTTCAGACTAACCCTGTGATTCCAGTAAAAGGAAGAGGAAAAACTACTCAAAGAAAGGACCAGCACATCTCTGGATGTCAAGGTGCATATGTTGAAGCTTAAGACAAAGAAGAGAAATTTATGAAAAGTGACACAAAGTCCAAAATAACTAAAAGCCCATAGAAGCCGATTGTGATATCAAAGGGAAAATTAGCAAGTCAAAGAGGCAAGTAAAATTGATGATAAGTCTATTTTTAAAAATATTACATGTAATGAAAGAGTAGGCCCTATTAAAGATAAAAATAAATTTGTATAAATAAATGCTGAATAAATATTTTGAACCTGTCCTAACACCAAAAAGGTGTCCAATTGACTGCATGTGCCTTAAATTGCCTATTTATTTAATTATTCGTTTTATAATGCTTACTGTCTTTACAGTGTATATGTTAGAGTCCTGTATATACATTATAATACTGTCTGTCCTTTATTCTGCCTGTATCCAATGTTGGAACGTGCTGTGTGCTCATTACAATGTTGTCAGGACATTACTCACATTATAATGCTTAATTTTCTTTACAGTGGCACATTGCAATCTTCACTCTTCATTCCCATTGCTTATTGTGATCCTGTAAGGAGTTTACTGTGGGATTTCAATACTGGCCGAAGTTTAATATGTGCTTATTACAAGGTAGTTATGGACACATTACAATGTTGACTGAGCTTTTTGCAGAGTGGTTATTCTTAATTCTGGATTTATTTCATCTGCCTCTGCTTTATTGTGTGTGCAATGTTGAAAGCTAACCATCTAACCCTAACCCTTTCTGTGCATTTTGGCATGTTAAAAAGATGACTACTCTTACATTGGCACATCACAATACTGGCCATACAACATCGAAAATGCCTGAAATACTCCACACACCAGGCAGCAAGAAACAAAGTCAATCAAGTTAATGAGCTTAGGTACTTTGGGTGGGGCATGGTCCAGAGGGGGGTGTGAGCAGGTGTGAGAGAGGTAGAGGTCAGTAGGGCAATCATTAACCAGTTATTCCCTAACCCAGTCGAGTGAATGTTTGCTGCATTCCCTCCGTAACAAGTGTAAGTTTTTTTTGTTTGAGCTAAAATTGCATAGTACTCCAGGTGTGGTCTCGTCAAAGCCCTATAATAATAGTAAGACATCTTTACTCCTGCATTTCAGTTCTAGTAACAATGAAGATTCCTGATGAGCAATGTGCTACAAGTTGTTGAATGGATGAAGTTCAGAGTGAGCAACTGGAGTGGACCAGTTGAGAGGATTGGTGATCGTGCTTTCATCTTGTAATATTATTTTTACTGCTCACCTCACCATTCCGCCTGCTTGTTGCCATCTAACTGCAATGCTGACTGTGTTTTACCGTACACTCAGCAAAAAACGATTACTACTTTTCTGGATGCACATTGTAATGCAGTCTAAACTCTCAGCAGTTAATTCGCCTTGTCCAATGGAGAGTAGCTACGTTTCATACATTTTCCATGAACTAAAGGTAACTTTGAAACTACTTTGTAAACCCCTTACGTTCATGTAAATCATGGTGCTGATCTGAATTGACTGGAAACGACTGTTTGGTTCGACAACCTTCCTACGCAAGCAGGAATTTGCCTAGTCCAGTGAAGAATACCCATGTTTCGTACATTTACCATTAACTTTGAAACAACCTGTTGTAAACCACTTTAGTTTATGTAAGTCATGGTGCTGAATACTACCATTATTTTCTGCATGCACATCGTAATGCAGTGTAAACTTTACTGTTGATTGTGTTGTGCGGGTATTATAATGGTCAGTGTTCTTAAAAGGGGTGCATAACCACACCGAAATCTCGACGGCACGCATGTTGCAATGTTGAATACACCATGTACATATTATAATGCTATTTGCCGTCTGCCCTCCCTTACCATGGGCTCACTTAAAAAATATATTTGTTTAATGTTTAACGACACTGGGCGTATCTTGCAATGGAACGAACGCCTTTGTCTGTAATGTTTTAATGTTATGTGTAATTTCCTGCGCGCTTATAACAGTGATCACTGACATTTATTGTGTGCATGTTGTTTTGTTCTGTGTGCATCGCCGCGTACCTAAAACCTGACTGGTCTTTGCTGTGAAGATACATATAAAATGCTGAAGTAACGAGTTAGGCAGCATCTCTGGGGAGAAGGAATGGGTGGCTGATAAATTAACCATCACAGTGTGCAAGACTGTTGTTATTCTGCTGTACCGCTTCTTAGTCACGGCAGGCTAATTTTAACGTTTTGTTTTATCTTTTCTCATAATCCCGAATGTTCCTGTGCCGCATTACATGGATGTGCAGAGAAAAGAAGGATACGAATTAAGTGCAGGCGGAGGAGATTAGTTTAAATTGGCATCGCACACTGTGGGCTGAAGGGCATGTTCCTGTGCTGTACTGTTCCAATGCATAATATAACGCGGTATTTTATTGTTATTGTGACATTGGTAACTGAACTTTAAGCTCACTATATTGGTGCGCGGTGTCGTGCTGGACGTATTTCACTGTATATTACAACGTTGAATCTGGCTAACTGCACAGTACTCTTTACGAAGTATAGTATTGTCTGTGTATTACAATTCCTACTGAGTGCGTGCTCTGCCCTCAATGTCGACTCTACTCTATCGTGGCACTTCGGAATGCTGTCTAAATGGACAATTTTCGCGAAAGGGGCAGATCATTTGGAATTTGAACTGTCCAACATATGACCAAGTTGGAAATATAAATCTGATAAACAATGCTGAATGCGCGGTTATAATATATTCCCTTTTGATGGTGTGGGTTATATTTTGTTTCCTATAACGTTTGAATTTACTCTTCTTGTATTCTGGGATTTTATTCTGAACACTTGTTTCACTTTATCCATTCGATTTGACCCGAAGTCTACTCCCTATGGCTAAACCCTCCACGGACCAGTGGGTTTATTCTGCCTTGGAAGGGATTTTGATTTCTCCTGGGGTGTTATTGGCCAGAGATTGTGCTAATGTCCTGGTTGGTTTGCGAGGCGGTCCAGTGGCTCATTAACATACAGCTGTAGATTGCTATGTATGGCTTAAGGCTCCTTCGTAAAGTACACACCAGGAGCTATCAGCACAAGCCGAGTGCACGCAGCCGGGCCAAGCAGACAGCGGAACAGTCTGCAGGACTTCAAGAGGGCCACACAGCGATTCCAGCAGGAACATCTACAGCTGTCCCGTGAATCACCAAGTACCCCCCTCGCAGCCGAGCGTTGTTTTAAGATGCAGCGGTACAAAATCTTTCTCTCACTCGAAAAATAGACATAAAAAGTTGGAGTAACTCAGCGGGTCAGACAGTATCTCTGGAGAAATTTTACGAGGATGTTGCCAGGACTAGAGGGTGTGAGCGGTAGCGAGAGGTTGAGTAGGCTGGGACTCTTATTCCCTGGAGCGCAGGAGGTTGAGCGGTGATCTTGTAGAGGTGTATACAATCATGAGAGGAATAGATCGGGTAGATGCCCTTGCCCCATGTCTCTTGCCCAGAGTAGGTGAATCGAGCACCAGAGGAGATAGGGTTAAGGTGAAGGGGAAAAGATTTCATAGGAATCCGAGGGGCGGCTTTTTCACACAGAGGGTGGGTGTATGGAACAAGCTGCCAGACGAGGTAGTTGAGGCTGCGATTATCCCAACGTTTAAAAAGCGGTTAGGCAGGTACATGGATAGGACAGGTTTGGAGGGATATGGACCAAACGTTGGCATGTGGGACTACATGTTGGTCGGTGTGGGCAAGTTGGACGAAGGGCCTATTTCCACACAATCACTCTAAAAGGAATAGGTGACATTTCGGGTAAAGACCCATCTTCAGACTGAGAAAGGGGAAAGGGAAACGAGAGACAGAGACAGTGATATGGAGAGATATGGAAGAAATGAATGAAAGGTATGCAAAAAGTAACGTCGACAAAGGAACAGCCCATTGTTAGCTGTGGGCTAGGTGAAAACGAGTTACAGGCAATGAGACTCAGCAAGACGACTTTGAAACTAGTACGACATGGGTGTGGGAGGGATGGAGAGAGGGGATGCAATGGCTACTTGAAGTTAGAGAAATCAATATTCATTGAAGAAGGGTCTCGACCCGAAACGTCACTCATTCCTTCTCTCCAGTGATGCTGCCTGACCCGCTGAGTTTCTCCAGCGTTTTTGTGTCTATCTTCAATATTTCATACTGCTGGGGTGTAAGTTGCCCAAGCGAAATATGAGGTGCTGTTCCTCCAATTTGCGTTTGGCCTCACACTGACAATGGAGGGGGCCCAGGACAGAAAGGTCAGAGTGGGAATGGGAAGGGGGAGTTCACACTCAGCGCACAGTGCCAGGAACACTATTTTCTCGATGTGTGAAATCCCCACTGTCAAACATTGAGCTGGTCGTTGGCCGGAGGGCGTAGAATGGGGATGCGAGGGAAATAAGTCAAGGACCAGCGAGCAAAACCCCGGCAGAGAAGTAATTGAAACGGCAGGAAAAAAACAATAGAATAATTACTCCCGGGAATTGGAAACTCGTGGGATTCTTTCCGTCCCATCAGTAAAATCCTGTCGCTTTGGGTCAATATGTTTGCGGATTAACTGGAAAGGAACATGGTTGATTGGAAGGATTAGGATACATCTGTTTCACGGGCAGCCTGGGCGAAGTACGGAGGTCAACACCGCACTGCTCAGTTATCTCTGTGAAGTCCAACAACAAGGAACTACAGATGCTGGTTTACCAAAGAAAGACACAAAGTGCTGGAGTAACTCAGCGGGCCAGGCAGCATCCCTGAAACGCAACGTCCCGAAACGTCACCTGTCCATGTGCAGAAAGGAACTGCAGATGCTGGTACATACCGAAAACACAAAGTGCTGGAGTAACTCAGCAGTATCTCCGGAGAAAAAGGATGGGTGACCTTTCGGGTCTGAAGAAGTGTCCCGACCTGAAACGTTCCCCACCCGTTTTCTCCAGAGATGCTGCCTGAGCCGCTGAGTTACTCCAGCTTTGTGTGTGTATCTATGAAACAAATATTGGTTTATTATTGTCGTTGAAGTAATTGAAAAACCTTTGTTTACGTGCAGCCCAATTAAATCAGATCACGAGGCAGAGCCATGCTCGAAGCAGGTCCAACTGCTTGAAGCCTACATTTTTCGATATGCATCGTTTTAGAGTTAATTGGAGACGAATAATGGCTCAGAGTCCCTATATTTCTGAAAATGATTCCAAAATGACACCCAGGGGACTAATTCGCTTTCACATTGACCTCTCGCAGTCAGCTGGAACTACAGCAGGCGACTTCGATACCTTATCGCCACAGATGGCACTGGAGGCAACAAAGTACATTTGCCATTGTTGCTTTTTCAATTGCATTGCACAGGCGCTAGTTTTCAGTCGAAGGTGTAACGGGTAGGGACTATCACACGGGTTGGGACTTTCACGCAGTTTATCCCAGAGATTCACTTAACGAGACAAATTGGGTTCAGGGCTAAACTTCGGTGCAGCTAATTTTAAAGGGGGTGGGGGTTCCTACAGGGGGATATGGGTTAAGGCTGTTTTGGGCGTGTTTAATAACATGTCGGGTTTGTTTTCAATGCAAGGTGTGGCACAAAATCCCCTGATGTCACCCCACAGGGTGGGAAATGGACACATGTTTAATAGTGCGAGATGAAACGCAGGCATTTCTTTATTTATTTCTGGGTTGGAAAAGACAGGTAAATGAACAAAACAAAACGTTGAAGGCAATTTTAACTTCACCGGCGGCCTATTGTAGTGCGCCATCTTCCGGACCATGTCTGCGAAATGTCTCCACATTAAACCAACATAATCAATTAATAATATATTTTTGTTTCTCGCTATTCTAGCAGGTATAAACCGGGGTGCAAAGGGACACCGACCTTGTGCGGATGTCTAAACGATCCCGGGCCATGCAAACATGGGCAGGTGGTAATTGTTGTAGCGCAGGTAGTTCAAGAGGCTTCTTTCGATCAGCACCTGATAACCGTCCTCTTCAAATTTATTTTCCAAATATGCCTTCGTTTCCTCCGGCACCAACAGCTCACTCTCTGCTATGTGACGAACCAGGTCTTCGATCGGCGTGCTGACGTTTAACTTTGGGATAGAAGGGGGGGAAAAGAAATATTTGATAATCTCACTCAAGATGTTTAGGTGGAGCAGACAGACAGATTTGATGAAAACTACCAGCATCAGTGTTGTTGAACAATATCGAAGGAAACAGATATTGGAATGAAAAGTAACTGCACATGCTGGTTTTACACCAAAGATGGACACAATAGACAATAGACAATAGGTGTTGGAGTTACTCAGTGGGTCAGGCAGCATCTCTGGAGAACATGGATAGGTGACGTTTCGGGCCAGGGCATTTCAAAGACCCGAAAAGTCGCCGATACATTTTTTTCCAGAAATGCTGCCAGACCCGCGGAGTTACTCCAGCATTTTGTGCCTATGAAACAAATATTGGTATTGGTTTACTATTGTCACGAGGCACACTAAAACGCTTTTGTTTGTGTGCTGTCCAGCAAATCAGATCATACTATACGTGAGGTAGAGTCGTGTTATAAGCAGGTACAAGTAGTGAACCCCACTTTATTTAATATGCATCGTTTTAGAGTTAATTGGAGGGAAATAATAGCTCAAAAAAATCACACCTAAGGGACTAATTTGTTTTTACATTGGCCTCTTGCCTTCATGGACAGGCGAATTAGAGGGATAGCAAAGGGAGATGGTTGAGAAGAGGATAAGGGCCCGGACATGTTCCCCTTTCTTGGAGTAATACCACAGCAATAGTTGAAGCCATCTTTAAGAGAGCGTGGGGTCCTTGGTTTAAAAGGCAAGGGTTTGCGAGGTAGAAATTTTGTTGAACAACTTCAGCAACAGAATCTGAAGAAGGGTCCCCACCCGAAACATCACCTATCCATTTTATCCAGAGATACCGCCTGACCCGCTGAGTTGCTCCAACAGATTGTGTCTATCTACAGTAACAGAATACAAGACACATCTTCAACTGTGCCAAATATGTAGTAAAATCCCAGAAACAAAAATCATCCTGTCTTTAATGCTCCCAAGGTACTTGAAAGCTTTTAATAGCCCGCAAATTGTTTTACAGTATGATCATAGTGCTTAGTAGTTCTTGGAGCCATTATTGGCAGAGGCACTACCAAAAGTAGATAGTTAACTAACCATTTAATCTGCGTTGCTTTTAGGTAAGTGTTGGTCACAATACGAAAGTGCTCCACTTTATTTCACCTGATGGCTTATGATAATTTAGATTAAATTGAAGGCAGATGGAACTTTTAATATCTCATTTACAGCTCCAACTCCAATATTGCAATACTTCCATTTATTACTCAAGATTAAGGGCTGAAATTTGTGGTCATAAATCTATGATATCTCTTGAAACCACAACCTGCTGACTCACAAGTCAATGCATTTTCTTTTGTTCACTAATGCTTCAGTGAAGCACTCTGAGAGACTTTACCACCAAATGGATGCTTTGTGTTGATATGCTGCTGTTTGTGTTGATCAACTGAGTGAAACTGTTGGGCTCCATACCAAACAACATAAGCTAACAGGGTACTGAAGAATGCTAATTTCCCTCTCATCACAAGTATGTGACATGCCCTTTCACTTTGGAGAAAATAGATTCTCATTTATTATTATGAAAGATGAATATGTCAGATTGCTACGTGTGACAGTATCAACAAAATCCAACAACTTGCTTTTAGATACCAATGGATCAAGTTGATGGGACTATGGTTTAGAAGGCAATAGTTTAAGGGGTAGGAATTTGGTTGAATGACTTCAGAAACAAAAACAACAGGGCAGCATCCAAGTGGAGAAGTGTGGAAAGTAAATGGTTTGTTAACCATGTCATTAGGCTGGAGATGGTTGAGAAGACTGAAGCTCAACATCATTAGTGTCGTGGAATTTAATGCATTACTTTGAGGAATGCCTGTTGTACTGTGGAAGAGGTGATCTGATTGGAAAGGTTTACATTTTCTGGAAAGAAGAGCTCATGTTTTGGATGACGTGGCGTTAGCAAGGATGGGAAAGAAAGAAGTTGCAATTGGAGTATGAGATTTCAAGGAGAGACCATTCATCTTGTAAAATGCTTTTTGAATGTCACTGCATGTTGTGGTTTCAAATTAGATTCAATGCGTTATGTGTAAATGGACGAGAACATTTAACATATTATTGAAAACAAGAGTAGGAAATAAAAACACATCGACAATCTGTATTTTTATAATTTTCTATGCTTAAAGAATAAAAGGGTGTTTATCTTATTAAATCCCCATTACCAAAGGATTCATACCGCAGACAGGTGTGATTCTGGAAATGATTTATTACAGTAAAACTAGGTAACCAATACTAAAAATTCAAATATCATGGGATGTGTACTTTTAATGTATTTTAATAATTGGGTCAAGTCCTAAGTTGACAGAGTCCAAAGAGAAATCATTTAACAAGTAGAAATTCTCGAGAGGCGAGATCAAAGGGGGGACCTGGCTGCGGGTCGCCGAGATCGAAGGGCCTTGCTCGCTGCTGCGAGAAGATAAGACTGTGCGATGAACATTTTGTAACTTTGTCAGCGCCAGAAACGTGGCGTCCTTTTTTGTACTGCCAGGGTGAGACCTGCTGTGTGATTTTACCGGGTTGTACGCAAAACAAAGAATTTCACTGTACCTAGGTACATGTGACAATAAAGCATCATTAAATCATTGCATGTGGACCATCTTTGTTAGGAGTACCTCTAATGATAAGAGCTCTATTGTAGTCAAATATATTTTGGCATGGTCTACACACCCCCCCCCCCCCCCCCCATCTTTTATTCACCCCAGCTCCACTGTCTGTAGTGTTCAGAGGAGAAAATAACACTTTCTGATGGTCATGGTAGAAATATTTTTTTTTAAATTCCCCCTCAGGATATGAAAGATAAATGACATTGTGTAAAGTTAATGAGAGTCAAATCTGAAATAAAATCAGAAAATCCTGAAAATGCTCATGAGCTCTGACATCATCTGTGGAAAGAGGCAAAGAGTTATCATATCATATATCTACAGCCGGAAACAGGCCTTGTCGGCCCTCCAAGTCCGTGCCGCCCAGTGATCCCCGTACATTAACACTATCCTACACCCACTAGGGACAATTTTTACATTTACCCAGCCAATTAACCTACATACCTGTACATCTTTGATCAAAGGCACTTTGGTCGGAACTGGGAAGGAGGAAAAGCTTGTTAATATCCAACTGTAGGAAAGGTGAAGAAGGGAGGGAGGGATGGATAGGACAAATAGATTGATTATGCTAAGGTGTGGCCTTGGGTTAAGTTATAAATGCGGTCAGATGTTCAATGGGTTGACCGGGACAGATAGGGAGGGAGAAGATGGCTCTTTGTTCATGAAAGCTGAGAAATGAGAACACAGACAAAGGAATAAAAGAGTTGTGAAGTAGAGGGCTGCAGGATATGCTCAAGAGTTCAGCTGGGCCGATGGAGAGTAGAAAACAGAGCCTATATCACAGATGGTTGTGCTGGCCTGGTCTGCAAACTAAGTATGGAAATTAAGTATCTAGGAAGGAACTGCAGGTGCTGGTTTAAACTGAAGATAGTCTTAAAAGGCTGGAGTAACTCAGTGGGTCAAACAGTATCCCTGGAGAAAAGGAACAGGTGACGTTTCAGGTCAAGAAGGGCCTCGAAGGGCCTCCAGCTTTTTTGTGGAAATCAATGCAGTTGTAGAAGTTGACATTGGAACTGGAAGATGGCGAGCTGTTCATCAAGCTTATATTTGGCTACTTTATAAACACGCAGGAGACCGTAGAAAGAAGAGTCAGTGTGGGAGTGGAATGGGTAATTAAAGTGGCAAGCAACAGGAACCTCTGGATCACCCTGGCAGACTCAGCACAGGTTCTTTTCAAAGTGATCACCCGCATTGTACTTGGTTTCTCCAAATATAGAGGAGAGCACATTTTAAATGCCAAATGCAGTACATTAAATTGGAAGAGGTACATTAAACACAAATTGCTGTCTCACCTGGAAGGTCAGTTTGGGTTTTTGGATGGTGGGAAGGGAAGAGGTGAAAGGACAGATGTCTTACAGTTTCATGGGAAATGGCCATAAGAAGGGGAGTGGTTGGTGGAGACAAAAGAGTGGATCAAGGACTCACAAAGAGAGTGATCACTTCAAAATGCTGAAACCTGTGACTGGGTATTGGAATCTCATTGAAGGTGTTGACAATTGCAAAGAGTGATCCAGTGAACACAGAGGCTGGTGGGGTGGCAGGTGAGGAATGGGAGGAATTATGTCCTCACTCTGTCCAAGAGTAAATGGGCTGAGAGCAGAGGTGCAGGAATGAGATGAGGTGCAATCAAAGGCTCCAGTAACTATGCTGATGGGGAAGCCATAAGAAGGAAGACTTCAGAGACAACTATGTGGAAAGGCTGATCACTCAAGCATGTACGATAGTGATGAAGTGATGGGGAGAATGGAACCTTGGGCAGGATGAGACAAAGAATAGTTGGGGATAGCTGTGGGATTCTATAAGCTTACAATGGATGTTTCACATAAACCTATTATCAGAGATATCTGCAGAGGGAAGAGTTAGAAATAGACCATGTGGAAATTGGCAGCAAAGTCAATCAAATCTTTGAGTTCTGTGTGGATGCAGGAAGCAGCATTAATACAGTCATCTGGATTTACTGGAAAAAGAAAAAGAGGTCCCAAGAAGGAATGAGCAGAACAGCTCCAAATAACCAACAATTTGAGAAGGGATATTGTCAAGTTTGGTGGGCTAAGAGGAAGCTCAAAGAGTGAGATGGTCAGGACAACCCTGCTTGTGGATCTTGTTGGTGATCCAGAGAAAGTGGAGTTGAAGAATTAGTTCCTCAGTGTGAGGACAGGTTCCATCAGGCAAATCAATGTGTAGATGGATGGAAAACTGTTGGTTTCTGCTCTTGGACAAAGTGGAAAGCCCTGTAGATCATCTGATGTAGGATGGAGGTGTAAAAGGATTGTCAATCCATGGTAAAGATGAGTCGGTTGGGAGCAGGGAATTGGAATTGGAAACTGTCAAAGTGGTGGAGAGATGTAAGTGGGAACAGACTGAGCCAGGGGAGAAGGGATGTTGTCAAGTTTGGTGGGCTAAGAGGAAGCTCAGTGAGATGGTCAGGACAATCCTGCTTGTGAACCTTGGGTAGGGGGTTGACTCAGTCTGTGCAGAGCTGGAAAACTATAAAATCAGAAGCTGTAGATGGAGATCTCCCAAGGAAATGAGGTCCATTACAGTCTGGGAGATAATGGATTGGTGTTGAGTGGTGGGGTCATAGACCAGAGGGTGGAATACAGTGGTGTCTAAGAGCTGACATTTGACCTTTGTGATGTAGTGGTCAGTTTGCGAGCCAAATAGCACCCATCATTGTCAAGTTAATTGTGTTTTTTAGACGCTGTTAAAATATAATGGACTGCAGCAATTTAAGAAGATGATTCACTGCCATTTCTCAGGCTATTAGGGATGAGAAATCAATTGTGGTTTTGCTGGGGATGTTCATATCCTGAAAATTGAAAACACTAACCTTTACATTGGTGTGGTCTAATAGAGAATGCTATACTTTTTAAGCTTTGTGTAATTTGAAATTATCACCATATTTAAATGCCCTACCCTGTCTCTTTCCAATTCCACCAGTTCTCAAAGCCTCAAATTTCTGCCTCTCTCCAATGCCAGCTTTTACCTTCACTCCAATATTGGTGACCTTGTAGCCCATTATCAGGAATGTGATTACACTCACCTCTAAGTCTACCCACAAAGATTTGTCACTTTGCATTATCTCAAAATAAAACTATGTGTGGAACCACACACTGGCAGCAGAATGAGGGCCAAAACACTTCAAATACAAAGCTCCACTGCGATTTCTCCTCAAGGTAAGTCCACTTTGAAGAGGTTCTCCTCCTCTCTTCGACGAGAGTTTAGCAACATGCTCTCTCACTGCTCCCCCTCTGTGATTTCTCCTGCCCTCCTGCTCTATGACCACATTTTGACACAGACTCGCTACCACAGCCACATCTCCTTTCTTGGAACTTGCCTGCGCCTCCATCCTCCAACTTTAGATGGTTCCCCTGTCCCTCTCTTCCCCTCCCCCTTCCCAGTTCTCCCTCTTAACTTTAACTAGGTTAATTCCCGGAATGGTGGGACTATCATATGTTGAAAGGCTGGAGCGACTAGGCTTGTATACACTGGAATTTAGAAGGATGAGAGGAGATCTTATCGAAACGTATAAGATTATTAAGGGGTTGGACACGTTAGAGGCAGGAAACATGTTCCCAATGTTGGGGGAGTCCAGAACAAGGGGCCACAGTTTAAGAATAAGGGGTAGGCCATTTAGAACTGAGATGAGGAAAAACTTTTTCAGTCAGAGAGTTGTGAATCTGTGGAATTCTCTGCCTCAGAAGGCAGTGGAGGCCAATTCTCTGAATGCATTAAAGAGAGAGCTGGATACAGCTCTTAAGGATAGCGGAGTCAGGGGGTATGGGGAGAAGGCAGGAACGGGGTACTGATTGAGAATGATCAGCCATGATCGCATTGAATGGCGGTGCTGGCTCGAAGGGCTGAATGGCCTACTCCTGCACCTATTGTCTATTGTCTATCACATTGAATGGTGGTGCTGGCTCGAAGGGCCGAATGGCCTCCTCCTGCACCTATTGTCTATTGTCTATTGTCTATCTTCCTGTCTCCACCTATATCCTTCCTTTGTCCTGCCCCCCTGACATCAGTCTGAAGAAGGGTCTCGACCCGGAACGTCACCCATTCCTTCACTCCTGAGATGCTGCCTGACCTGCTGAGTTACTCCAGCATTTTGTGATCAAATACAAAGTACACACATACTACAAAATACTGTAGATACCTAGATTTGACATGCAAGTTAGGCTGGGCCATAATGATGTGAGGTTATGTGATAGAGCTTTAGAGCATTGGTGATCGGGCATTTAAAATGAAAACCTCAGATTCCCAGTGCAGCTTCGAAGATTATTGTAGGACATTATGAACAGTGGAAGGAGGAAGTGTGAATGGGTCAAGGGTGAGGTGACGTTGCAATAGGAGGAGTGAAGTGGCCCACTGGAGACCTTGCAGAAATCAACTGCAGCAAAGAAAGCTGCCAGGTCTGAACGGGATTCTCGGGTACAACAAATAGTGAACGGCCTGGATAGAGTGAATGTGGAGAGGATGTTTCTACTGGTGGGAGAGTCTAGGACCAGAGGCCATAGCTTCAGAATAAAAGGACACACCTTTAGAGAGATGAGGGGGAATTTCTTTAGTCAGAAGGAGGTGAATCTGTGGGATTAATTGCCACTCATGACTGTGGAGGTCAAGTCAATGGATATTTTTAAGGTGGAGATTAACAGATTCATTATTAGTATGGGTGTCAGGGGTTATGGGGATAAGGCAGGAGAATGGGATTGAGAGGGAAAGATAGATCAGCCATAATTGAATGGCGGAATAAACTTGATGGGCCGAATGGCCTGTTTCTGCTCCTAGTACTATGAACATGAACGTATGAACCGGTCATGGTTATCTGAACTACTTGACCATTGGGCATCATCTATTCAAGTAGGCTGAACATGTAGTTGGAGATGCTCATCCTTCTGTAGCGTTCAGCCCCACATCTTGTTGCCATGCTTTCATCTCCATCTCCATTCATTATCTAACCAGGAGATGGAGGAGTGATGTCTAGCCCAGCACCCATGATGCAGGGTTGGCGATCATCAGGGTCCATGCCACAGTGGATCTTTCAGCAAACAACTCAATGGCATGTTCACTCCTCCATGTAGACCTATTGCTGCCTGTGAATAGTTACAGTAGGTCAAGAACCCAACATGTAAACAGTATGTGAAGCATTTTGTTCACATTTTAAAGTTTTTCTTGTTTTTTGCTGTGGTGTGTAATTAGATTTGTTTACATTTTAAAAAATGTGCTTGAGCATTCATAATGCACATGAACGTTAATTAACTGGCAGCTCTTTCTTTGTTCCACTGTATTGTGACCACATGCATTCTTAAGATGGCAAAATAACGTGGATGCAGAAGTTCAATATTGTCTTAATATTTCTAAATGAAGACCACTTTTGTTTAAGAGCTTTAAATATTACTGCAATCCAAAATTCCACGAAAATGTATTTTCATATTCAAAACAAAAATGAAACAAAATAATTAGATACCCTTTCAGATTCCACTGTCTGTCGCACTTCTTGCTTGAAGTCCGAGAAACGATCGTGATATATACAGAGAGACCAAGGCTCATGAAAATATCTAAAAATAGTAAAAAAACATGGTTATTTTCTAGATCCGCGCACATATTGCACAGTTTTTGCTGTTTTATCAGTGAATGCCCTGACATTGGCTCTATCATTTTGTTTTGCAAATATCTCCTAATATGGCTAATCACTTCCTGCTTAAAATCAATAATTAATGTTCACAAAAGATTCAGAACGACAGGAAATTTTGAAAAATAACAAAAATAACATTTTTTTGCAATCTCTATTTTTGTTTGAAAACGTGGGTTCATACATTCAATGAGTGTAACGCATAGAACATGGAACAGTGCAGGATAGGCCCTTCAGCCCACAATGCTTCTGCGGAACATGATGCCAGTCTGAAGAAGGGTCTCGACTTGAAACATCACCCATTCCCTCTCTCCTAGATGCTGCCTGACCTGCTGAGTTACTCCAGCATTTTGTGATACCCAAGTTAAACTGATCTAATCTGCCTGTATGTGATCCATATCCCTCTATTCCTTGCACTTCCATGTGCCTAGAAAACTCTTAAATGCCACTATCCCATCTATCTCCACCACCACCACCCGTGGCAATGCATTCCAGGCACCCACCACTCTCTGTACAAATAATACCTTGCCCCATTAAACCTTTCCCCTCTTACCTTATAGCTATGTCCTCTAGTGTTTGACATTTACACTCTGGGGAAAAGGTTATGACTGTCTACGCTATTTATGCCTCTCATAATTTTACATGATTCTATTAAGTCTCCCTTCAACCAATTTCTCCAATTTTTTTTGTCCATAATGTAGGGGCTTGCAGAGAATTGATGGGGTTAGTCTAGAATTCATGGGATTAGTTTATTTTTTAAAATGGTAACTGCTTGAGAACAGGTCCGCTGAACACAGTAACAAAGAACAATTTGTGAACTCAAAGTTACGACTGATAAGAACCAAGACAATAATCCCTTCAATGGCATGAAGGTGCTGTATACATCCTGGCCACCCTATGTAGATAAGGAAACTGCGTTCTGTATGAAAGTTGTTAGTTGAATGTCCAGAGACTGTGCCTGCTAGTTACATTCAGTCTTTAGTCTTTTAGTTGTAATTCCATAGTTTTTTTAATTTTGTTAGTGATTATATGTTTGGTTTTAGTTAAGGTCTGCAGATATTTTAATGCTTATGATGCAATATAACCGTTGTGCTTAAATAAAAAGTTTTAAATTCTACTACTGGATCTGATCATTCTCACATTGCTGTTTCTGGATGCTTTCTGTGCATTTCCAACATTGCAAATGTGGTTGCACTGGTGTCATGAGGTCATAAATGATAAGAGCAGAATTAGGCCATTCGGCCCATCAAGTCTACTCCACCATTCAATCATGACTGATCTATCTCTTCCTCCTAACCCCATTCTCCTGCCTTCTCCCCATAACTCCTGATATCTGTACCAATCAAGAATCTATCTATCCATCTATATACTAAAACTCTCGTTTGTTTGTTTGTTTGTTCCTGAACTACAGCCAAAATGCGACACGATATCGCGACAATTTTAGGCCCACCTTACTCACCGTCGTCCCTTTGGTGCTAATGGAAGAAGTTTTGTTGAAATCTGTGTTATATTTTTTAAGTTATTCACATTTTAAAGTTTAAATCTATCTCCTAGTGAGGGAGGGAGTGGGGGAGGGAGGTCGGGGGGGAGGAGGGAGGATAAGGGGGGTTGACGGGGATGGAGTGGGGGGAGGGGAAGAGGGGGAGGGGAATGGAGGGGGGAGAAGGGAGGGGGGGAGGAGAGGGTGCTGCACCAATGCAGGAGAGGTTCGGGCCCAACGGGTACACTTGGTCTACTCGATGTCATAAAAATATCCATTGACATAGCCTCCACAGCCTTCTGTGGCAAAGAATTCCACAGATTCACCACCCTCTGACTAAAGAAATTCCTCCTCATCTCCTTCCTAAAGGAATGTCCTTTAATTCTGAGGCTATGACCTCCAGTCCTAGACTCTCCCACTAGTGGAAACTTCCTCACGGCATCCACTCTATCCAAGCCTTTCATTATTCGTCTACTTAGCTGTTAGCACATTGGGACACCCAGTGGTCAGGAAAGGTGATACGTAAATGAATGTATTTTTCATTGTGCTCATCTTTTTGGTTTATGCCAATTTTCATTTAAATACAATGTTATGGTGTACCCACGGGTAGTTTCTTCTATTAAAGATGCTATGTAAATGCAAGCTGATTGTTTTAAAGTGCTAATGTCTTTCAGCGTTTAATGAAATCCATAAATTATTACTATTCTTATCCTCACTGTTAGCATCAGTAATGGGTTGAGCACAGCTGAGAGAAAAATAAGCAATGTGTTCTATTCCTGAGGAATAAAGGCCCAGGACCCAGAGTTTACCAAAATGTGACATTTATGTAAAGGTCAACTGCTCGGGGTGTTATCAGAGCTGTGCTAATATCACTGCAAAGACAGCAGAATATCACTGCACGGCAATTAAACAGAACAGGCTGTGTTAAAATCACAGGAGTTAAACACGAGAAAGCTGTGCTTACATTACTGCAGTATAAAACAGCAGTCACTCTGCTATTAAATATGCATGGTGTCAATTAGTTGTAGTGTCGAATGAAAATTTGTGGCCATTCCAGCAAACTCCTACCATAAATTGGATGGAAGTTGTTAATTAGGCTGGGGTTTGGTGCAGCCTTTCTTAGGCTAACATCAGAGGTTTCTGGATGACATTCTGTGATATACAGATGCTACTATTTCCAAATAAAATCAATGAGTAATAGCCAATAGTAAGAAGTCTCTTCTTGATTGATGAACCAATAACAGTTTTGGTGTTATCCTAGCTGAAACGAGATGGTCAGCACCAAATGCAGACTGAACCAGCCTAACTGCTTTAATCGTTTGCACTAAATGGCACAGTGGCACAGCAGTAGAGTTGCTGCCTTACAGCGCCAGAGACCCGGGTTCAATCCTGACTACGGGTGCTCTCTGTACGGACTTTATACGTTCTCCTTGTGACCCCGTGGGATTTCTCTGGGTGCTCCAGTTTCCGCCCATATTCCAAAGACACGCAGGTTTGTAGGTTAACAGGCTCTCCTGTAAATTGCCCCCAGTGTGTGGGTTAGAACTAATGCGAATGGGTAATTGCTAGTCGGCACAACTTGACGGGCCAAAGGGCCTGTTTCCATACTGTATCTCTAAACTAAACTAAACTAAACCAAGATCAAATGTTCCTAAAACTAGATAGTTTGGAACAAGGAACTTCTTGTAATGTAACTGATAAGTGATGCTGAGAAGCAAAACAGGTTTGCTTCACAAGAATTGTTCTCATGCAATAATGAATACACACCAATAAACTCCTTCAAAGCCATATTCACCATTACTAATTGTACAGTCGCATCACAATAGTTTTGCTGATAACTACAGATGATCAAACCAAGACACAAAGTGCTGGAGTAACTCAGTGGGTCAGGCAGAATCTCTGGAGAACATGGATAGGTGACGTTTCAGTTGGGGACCCTTCTTCGTAAGAGTTCCACCTGGCGTCCTGACTAATATTAGTTTCTCAGTCAAAGCCACAATAAAAATGATTATCTGGTCATTCTCACAATGCTGCTTCTGGAAGCTTTCTGTCCATTCCCGAACAAAAATGTCATGTTCTCTAGAGATGCTGCCATCTAAGTTACTCCAGCACCTTGTGTCATCAAAAATGTTAGTTTGCCTTCATCTTTAGATGATATTTGATCTCCACATTAAAGGCAATGAAGTTAATCGTAAAAATAATGGGTTGATAATTACTGGTACCCGAAGGAGGTAAAAGTACCGTTGATTTTTGTCTCAATAATATTTATGAGCTTTTAATGTTGAGATCAAGCAAAGAGAACCAACATTTTTGTCTGTATATAAACACATAGTTTAGCCCATACTGATTTGATATTTTCAGGGAGTTTTTGCCACTCGGGTCCTTTTTTAACAATGTCTAATTGCAATCTTGGTATTTTTTCCCTTATCGGTTACAGCGGACAATCGGCAATAATGAACACCATTCCCCATGGTCCGTTATAGTGAGGGTTTACTGCACTGTTAGTGACATTACCCTTAACTTGGAGTTTAATTGCAATTGTAGCCCATCTAAACATTCAGTAAGATGAAAATGGAACCAAATTTTATAAAATAGCACAAATTACTATAAAACACCCCATCGTTTCTGAACGAAGTGTGATAAAAGAAGGAAATCACAATGTTAGTGTGTGACTTTGGTGATTTGTAGGCTGCCCATCTAATTTAACATTTGATTCTCGGGAAAAAGTTGTTCTTGATTCTTGAACCCACGCACCAGCCTAATCTGATTACACAATCTAATTTGCCCTTAGTGTCTTAAGAAAGAACGTGTACTGCACAACTGCGCAACAGCTGCTTCTAATTTACCTGTACAAATCTGAGATTAGTCCCTCGTCAAAGCGAGAACACAAATTATTAAGGAGCCGTTCATGTTGTCCGTACAAGCAGATATAGTTGGTCACTGGTAAATGTGTCAGTGATAGACAAATGATGGAATCCACTATGCTATATTGGTTCAAATGAATTTCAAAGTAGTTCCCAGTACTCGGACTTCCTGTGACTATAAATTGTCCCTGAAAAAAGAAGGAAATAAAATTATCAATGTAGTCCATTCTTGTTTGCTGAATGACACACTTGAAATGAATTTTTGGGATGTAGTACAAGGTTTTGAGTGATGCGTAAAGGGTCAGGGTATAATTTCTTTGTGGACATGGACCTATTCAATTAATGGATGGATGGCAAGATCAAGGATTGTGAAGAAACTCCTCATATAAAAGACCAGGCTTTTACCATTCAACAGAAAAAGGTGGAAATACTCAGCAGGTTAGGAGTCTGAAAAGGAAGGTAAAAAGTCTTTTGTGTAGGAAGGAACTGCAGATGTTGGTTTAAACTGAAGATAGACACAAAAAGCTGGAGTAACTCAGCGGGACAGGCAGCATCTCTGAAGGGAAGGAATGGGTGATGTTTTGGGTCGAGACCCTTCTTCAGACTTTTAAAACTAGACTTTCAGACTAATAAAAAGTATTTCGTTGATATTGATGAAGGACAAAGGGGAACTGTGGTCAGGAACAGCTTTGAGATAGGGCAAACTGGTACTGTTGCTGAGAGGTCAAGGCATTTGTCAATGCATGGCACTGAGCAAAGAACTCAGGATGTGCCGTGAAAAGTAAGGGTTTTTTTCTGCATTTTGTCTTCATTTAAAATTACCAGTATCAAAAAATTATTTTTGCTTTATTTTCCAACAATTTGACTAGGGATTTAAACAGATTTTGGACATTTACAGCAGTACATGCCCTAATTGTTGATCTGTTAATGACGACTTCTTATTCCACTGATCATTAATTAACCATCTAATTAACGTAGGACTATAATCACTCTGAATACGTGAGAAATCAAAAAATGAAACTCCCAGTCACTGAAGGTGACTATTTCGGAATATTAGTGCAAAGTTGAATACAAAAACAGTACTGAGACCTAAACACCAAATCCAAAAACATCTACTATAAATGAACATAAATGGTCTTTCAATTGGTTTTAATTGTACTACAGTCAGTGATATTAGAAAAAACATTTTAAAAGAAAATAAATAATTGCAACAGAAAAATTACATATCTTTGTGTAACTAAAATGAAGCAACAGAGAAAATAGAATCAATTTCATTGAACTTTTACCATCAAAGTCAGTGATCCCATTTAAATGAGTGGAACTGCACTACTGATTCCAGTCATGGCTGTTGGAAAGCTGAGATACCACACTCAGTGCATCAGGTTCCCTGGATCAGGATGTTTGTACTCGGTCACTAGACTCAATCCTGAGTTGAGTGACGGTCTTTGGCTGCTGACCTTAGTGTCTGAATTCTGTGTTGTGATGCATGCATGCAAGTGAAATTTTATAAATTGCAAAGACTGGGAAAAGATGTATTGTGAGTGTTTCGATACAGTGCATTCCCATTTGTTAGGGGAAATAAATTGAAGATACATACCCCAAAGAGTCAGTGATGTGAAAATCCATAAATCACACATTTGTAAATTGAGAAATTATTATATATTGTTCTCAAAGACTGCAACATTTACACTCAAAGGGTCTTCAACAACATGACATATGTGTGGTGTGAGGCTATTTCTAATAGTTTACCGCTTACTGGGATCATTCCTGGACACTGAAAGGAGCTTAAAGTATTGCCCATCCTAAAATAAAGTGAATAACTCGGATCTATTAAACTACAGGTCTATTAAATTGGCATCAGTAATATGGATGATGCTTGGAATCAGTTAAGGCCACAAAATATGATTCCTTAGACATAGAGGGATTATTTGAAAGATGCGTTAGTGCTCTGTAAAAAGTCACACCTTGATCACTGAGAATCTATCAAGCTGATGGTTGAGAGAAACTCAAACTCAAACTCTACTTCCAAAAAAAAGCTTTGGACAAATTACCACAAGATTGAAGCTTTTGCTTTTGTAGGTAATACATTGAACTGGAATTAAATCTTCCAGGAAGACCATAGATACAAAATAGTTGTAGGTAGACTTATTACTGTGTGGAGACCGGTCACTAGAGGAGTCTGGCTGGGAAAGGTCTCAACTATTTATATTTATTACCTGGTCGTGGGCGTTGCGCATGATCAGCAAATTAACATTAGATTTGTCCAACTGATTTCTTTAGGTCTCTTGACTTCCTTACATAGATCCAGGTGTTAAGAACGATTGAGGTTGAGACTGGATAATGGTGTGTTACTTTGAAAAGTGAAGTTTTATGTTTGTGAGGAATTAAAGCATTAAGAGCAACAACATGGATAGGACAGGTTTGGAGGGCTATGGGCCAAACGCAGGCAGGTGGGACGAATGTAGCTGGGACATGTTGGCCGGTGTGGGAAAGCTGGGCTGAAGGGCCTGTTTCCACACTGTATCACTCTATGACTATAACTCAGACAGTATGCTTGTTCTCTTGTCTTGCAAATGGTACCAGACTTAAGATATATATTTTTAATAAAGGAAATACAGAAAAAAAGCCTAACTTACACATCATATCACATTAATGGTTTATTTTGATTAATTCAATGCTCTGTAATAATATTACTATATTGTGTATTTGAACATGATTGTCATAGTGCTTTGTTAAAATATGCATGGTTCCTTAGGACAACAAAATATATAGCTGTTGTATCATTGTTATATTATTGTAAAATTAAGCCATTATAATATAAGTAATTGCACATTATATTAAAGCAACAGAGCTTTGATAGCATTAATTTAATTATAATTGTGTGCATGACAGAAAGATTTACTTTACAATACCATTTTCAATCTTTACAATACCATACAACTTTTATCTTTGGAATTCAGTGTAATTAGTTTTTTGACACTGAAAATACTAATTCATTTTCTCTCTATCCCGAACTGTATGAAGATATTCATTTATCAAACCCTGACAAAAGTGGAACTGGCTATTGCAAAATAACAGATGCTCATCTTTATGGGAATGGAGCTCCAATGTGAACTGTCTCTGAGAGTGCTAAAGGTGATGAACCTTATGGCTGAGAGAGATCAGTTTCACATGAGCAAGTCAATTAACATCATTAAAAAAAAATGTCAGTCCCCTCTGCACCAGCAAACTATGTTTGCTGCAAAATGGTGTTAGGAACCGTTTGGTTCGGCATCAGAGGCTGCCTTCTTAATAAACCTCCCAATATAATAGCAATCCATCATTAGATTCAACAAAATGCGATTAGAATTTCTGGATGACATTTCATGCTGTTTTTGGCTAAGCCAACTTCCTTACTGGATAATTTTAACCACCAATGTGCCACAAAATATGTTGGCTATTTAGTGCCAGCAACTGAGGACGTGACCTCGGTAGGATTTCTTTAACCTACGGAGGATCATGACAATGCCAAACAAAACTCTTTGTCAATGTGTAGTTTAATTTAGCTTTCTTTCATTTATAAAATAATATTCGCATTGTCCAGCTAAGCCTCCAGCCCAGATTAGACTATTGAAACAAATCTCGCTTGTGCTCTCACGCATTTATAGAAATAGTCTTCAGAGTTCCCTGGTGAGATTATTACCACAGTGGCAATAATTTAATTGCATTTTTTGAGTTGGCTCTCTGAAAAAAAACCTAAAGAGATATTACTGTTGTAAACTGTTAAATACATAAAACGTGAAACATTAAAAGCTTCACATACTTGGTAATCTACTGATACGCAATTTATTGGATCATTTGCAGTTTCTTTTCACATTGAGTCAGGACATATGTTCCTTTATTTTGTGACACAATATTAATGGGGCTGTAAAATAAAAATGTAAGGATGTAGGCAGATGGGTTTTCGCCCAGGTAAGTGTGAAGTCATCAATTTGGACGAAAACACATCTGAATATCATTTAAACTGTAAAGCTGGCAGTCAGATTTAGGGACCCTTTTATGCATTACGAGCATATAGTGGTCTGATACAAAGAAATCATCACAAAGTCCAAAGGTTTGTTAAGTTTTATAACTATAAGTTTACAATATACAGGAGAATTATTAAACTATAAGTTATAATCAAATCCTGGCTAAATCACATCTGGAATATTCAGATCTAAATAGGGCGCTTTAGACTAAAGTATTGACATTTAAAGGAAGGTTTCAAGGTTTAAATTATAGGGAGGTAATAAATGCTGGACTCATGTCGTCTGGTATATAAAAAGTAAAAGAGTAATTTTACCAAAGTTTATACAATTTCAACAAGAATTAATAGAGTTGTTGGAAAATAAAATAGGTAAAAAAAAGGACAAGGGCAAATACATGTTAAAATTGGAGTCAGGCCATTCAGAAGAGAAATGAAGGACTTCAAACAAAGGGTAGTAAAAGTGAATAACTATCTATTACCTGAAAAAGCAGATGCTGGGTAATTTAATAATAAAAAAAATTGAGATCAATAGACTTTTCCGAGGCCACAGTTTAAGAATAAGAGGTAGGCCATTTAGAACTGAGATGAGGAAAAACGTTTTCAGTCAGAGAGTTGTGAATCTGTGGAATTCTCTGCCCCAGAAGGCAGTGGAGGCCAATTCTCTGAATGCATTCAAGAGAGAGCCAGATAGAGCTCTTAAGGATAGCGGAATCAGGGGGTATGGGGAGAAGGCAGGAACAGGGTACTGATTGAGAATGATCAGCCATGATCACATTGAATGGCGGTGCTGGCTCGAAGGGCCGAATGGCCTCCTCCTGCACCTATTGTCTATTGTCTATTATAAGGTGAGTGAATGGGGTTGGTATGCAGATTGGCCACAAATGTGGCTGGTCAGGCAAGATCAAAGAGCTCTAAGGTTTAGTACTTTTCATGTTCCTATGCTATGAAAAAACAACAGTATATTGGAATTATGTATATAGTCATTTCAGAAAACTGACATAGGTGGTGGGTGTATGGAATGAGCCGCCAGATGAGATAGTTGAGGCAGGGACTATCATAATGTTTAAGGAACAGTTAGTTAAGAAACATGGATAGGACAGATTTGGAAGGATATGGACCAAACGCAGGCAGGTGGGACTAGTGTAGCTGGGACATGTTGGCCGGTGTGGGCAAGCTGGGCCGAAGAGCTTGTTTGCACGCTGTATAACTCCAGGTGCAAATGTATTGAATGGTTTCTTTTTATATAAGTCTATAGTTCCATGATTGTTCTCTGCATGGCATTGCATTTATTTGGATCAAATATAAAAAATGTCAGATTGAACCATTTTTAACATAAATTCTACATAATTCTCAGATTTGTTGAAGTGTTTGTTTCTAATGTTTTGTAGTCCACGACCTTATAAAAATCATGTTCCATTCTTGTAGTTGATACTTACATATTCAGGTTTCCCCTTATGTTTATCGTGACAACTCATTAACCCTGGTCTAGAAATATGTAGGTAATGGTATCCTCCAGGCAGTACACACTCTATGTTAAAATGAGGACAAACACATATTATTCATTTAAAAATTATGGGAATGAGAACATTTAAAAATAAGAGACAATATTGAAAACACAATGAGTAAATTTCTATTAAAACAGTAGCATTAGTGATTCAAACAAATGTGGAATGGTAATGTTTGGATTTGATCTTGGTTTCCTGTTTGCAATAACATCATTGTGGCAACTCAGGCAAGGTGCTGGGTAGCGGGTTCGTATTAAATGAACTGTTCCAGGCAATTCCCCAAAGAATGAGGAAAAATTGGAGAGAAACCTAACCCAAGATAACATTCAGGCACTTCCCAGCTGCTGTTTGAGCCTAAAACTGCAGAAGCCTGGAGCAAGTCACCCACCTGTCCTCCTGACTGCAGTTGGCATATGACCCACTGTGACTATGAGATAAAGGGAGAATCTCACCTTTGAGCGAAAAAAAAGATGGCAAAAGATAAATATCACAGAAAAAGAAATGCTATTTTTTTTAAGCTTGCGGTATGTATCTGAAAATTAGAAATTATTCTTGGAGGGAATTATTTTTTAACAAAATCTCGTGTTTCTTCCCTGCTGAGTGCTACCAGCAGGATCACAGCTGTCATGGTGCTTCTGTGAATATCCTCCATACTGGAACTTGATTTAGTAACAAAGATTGCACTTTTGTTTAATTTGCATTGGAAATGTATTCAGTATGCCGTACTGAATTATAATACAAAATTATCATGAAAAATATATTTTAAAGTGCTGCATTCAACATAAGAAAATAGTGTGTTATCTAATTAGCAAGCCCTTCTGTGGGAATATCGCATTCTGGAGGTCTCTTCAGAAAAATGTAGTGGTGGGGTTCTTTTGGAAAGGTGTGTTATCAGCAATGTATAAGATTTGAGCAGGATTACAGGAAAAAGTAGTTACAGAAATATAAGCTTAAACCGCAGTTGAATTTAAAGCTAGCAATCCTCATCTAGATGTCCTTATTCGTTGCGTTATAATTAATATAACTTTAATACTTCATTTTCTGCATTGCAAAGTTCTAAATAAATGGAAAACTGCTACGATCTCTTGCCCAGATTTTGCCCTTGTGACTGAGGCCATTTGCTTTCATTACACTAAGAAAATTATAGCAATGTCGGTAAGTGAGGAAATCCACAAACTGCAATTAGTAATTTTCTGCTCCTCCATAATCTGAATCATTCATCAACCTTTTGAACATAATCTTTGAAATTAAGTGGATTGTCAAGAATTTCAAGTGTTTATGAACTCAAAAAACCCAGAAAATATTCTGCTTTGTAGAATTAGTTAAAATTGAGGTTGTTCAAAAAAATCAAAATGACTCCTTAACAGCTGTTCAAAAACAACTAACTTTGCAGGTGGACTGCCATTTCCCCTGGATGTTTATTTCAGAATTGTGTATATATTTTTAAAGTCTTTGATACTAGAACTTCTATCTTAATTTTATTGAACGTAGCAATCCTTATTCTGTGTACTGCAAAATACTTAAAACAATTAAAGTTGTGGGGTTTTTTTGTATTGAAAGGCACATTGTCTTCAATGCGATTGCATGTGCAATCTGCTGGAAGTTATTATTGTTGCTGGGCATCAAACTTCTTTACAGCTCGTACCATGCAAAAATGGACATCAAGCAAAGTGAAATTCATGCCACAATGGCTACGTCACCTTTGTGGGCAACTTCCTTCAAGACTAGCAGTCAGTATTATCACTTCATTGCTGGTTGTTGAGGCCAATGTAAGTCTGAGTTAGCAAATTAATCATCAGCCTGTACCACATTTAGATATTTGTGCAAGCTATTTAGTCTTTGAAATTGATATGCAAAGCAACATTTGGATAAAGAAACTAGTTTGTATCAAATGAGGTTAGTCTTAAAAATATTTAAAGGACCTAAATACTAGGGAGATTGTATGAAAATTAAGTTTGAATATCAATTATTGCTCCACAAGATATTAAAGAATGACATTAGCTTTTTAACTATTTTCTTCCCAGCACAAGAATAAAAATCTAAATTAGTTATATGAAACTTTTATTGAACTTACAAAACATAAATATTAAATTGTTTTTAACAGCACTAATTGTGATGACTTCATTTCAAAACCTTACTTCCGTCCTATAAGATGGTAGTGATAGAGCATCAAATACAACAATTAGGTGGAAGATTATTACAATAGGGCCTGATTATGTCCAAATTCTCAATGGAGACAGATGCCAGTTTCTGCATTGCGCAACACAACAGACCTCTGTGATTTCATAATTTAACTTGCTTGCATCTGAATGCCAGATACATTTATAATGATAGGAGAGCTAAGACGATAAAAGGTCTTAAAGCAAACCAAGGAGGCTTGATTTCAATGAAATCCGTGTAGCCTGTGTGGCACAATCATTTAATTTGCAATAGTATTACCACATACTGTTTTCTTTTTAACTAGGATTCATCTGTACCACATTTTAATTTTACCAGGCTCAGCAAATGCATGTTCTGAAAACTGTCATATGATACCCTGTTCAAAGATGTCGAGCATTTACTGGGAAAAAAAGGGTATAGGAATGAAGCAAGATTATTGCTGTATAGGTGCTGGAGAAAAGCCTGTGTGACTGGAATAGGATGTTAACGAGGTGTTATATTGAGTGAGATGACCAGATGTAGCATGTTAACTACAGAACTGACATAAATAATTGCATTTTCAGCAAGCAGCTTTATGTGTTAACCAATGCCATAATTAAAGATTAATACGATGTAAGAAACTTTAATTATTATAATCCAAGTCGCTTTGCAATAAATTTGTGAAATTTTCTAACTGACTATAACTATTTAACTGTGAACAATGCTCTTTTTCTTCACCTGGTAGCAGCTATAAAAATCACCAGTTTTGTAATATTCCCCTATTCAAGTATAAGTAACAAGACAAGCCATAGAGAAAAAACATTAGAAAGTTACTAATTTAAAAAAACCCTGACACTTTATTTACTCCACATAACTGCTTGTTAATTAGTCAACGTCAATCAGAAAGGTTGTCTCTATTCCTGTTTTTTCTCCCCAGTAAAATTTCAGATGACATGACACTGGGTTCTAGCTCTGAAATGAATTTAAATGAATAATACATGAAAACTCAATAACAGCACGGAATAACTCAATAACATCATAAATCACCGAATAGTTTAAGTGTGGATAAAATGTAGGTGATTTATGAATTGAATTACTGTTGTTCCTCCCAGTTGAATCCTTAGACCATTGAGAGTGGGGAAGATTCCAACAAGGGGACATAGCTTCAGAATTGAGGGACAAAGGTTTAGGGGTAACATGAGGGGGAACTTCTTTACTCAGAGGGTTGTGGCTGTATGGAATGGGCTTCCGGTGGAATTGGTGGAGGCTGGCTCGATTTTATTATTTAAGAGTAAATTGGATAGGTATATGGATAGGAGGGGATTGGAGGGTTATGGTCTGAGTGCAGGTAGATGAGACTAGGTCAGGGAGAATGGTCGGCGTGGACTGGTAGGGCCGGACAGGCCTGTTTCCATGCTGTAGTTGTTATATGTTATATGTTATATAATGTATACCTTGGCTTTTAGAAAAGAAGGGTAGTAGGCCCATAATTAGCAAAAGGGTTTTTGTGCCACCTCTCAGAACAATGATTTACGCAACTTACTATGGGCAGTACATGTCATATTGCATTCAATTCAATTTTAGCTAAATGTAGAACCATTGCAGCTATAGAAACATAGAAACATAGAAAATAGGTGCAGGAGTAGGCCATTCGGCCCTTCGAGTCAGCACCACTATTCAATATGATCATGGCTGATCATCCAAAATCAGTACCCCTTTCCTGCTTTTTCCCCATATCCCTTGATTCCCTTAGCCCTAAGAACTAAATCTATCTCTCTCTTGAAATCTAACTATCTCTATTTTGTCTCCTTCCCTTTTAAAATACCACACTGAACTTTATCATATAATGACTGTCATCAGAGAAATCATTACCAAATCCAGCTCATCATTCACTAGTAATTCGAATGCATCCTGCTTCCTTACTCCTTACAGGAAAGATGATTGCAAAAATAATCCTGAATAAAATCAAGGAGATTGGCATCTTTAACCAGTTCCTTAATTTTGTCCTTCATTTTTTAAAAATGTTTATTTTTTTAATTTTTAATTTAATTGATTACAGTGCATATAACAACAACAGTAAACCCCATCCATCCCCTTCCCTACATAATCATGAAAACAAACAAACAAAAACAAACAAATAAATAAATAAAAATAAATTTAAAAAAAAACATAACTACAATGTGACAAAAAAGACAAAAGCACAAAAACATGAGGCAAGGTCATTTTCACAAGTCAAATATTTCAGTATTTCCACTGCTGGATTCAAAGAAGGTACAAAAGCATGTGGCATTGAGGGGGTAGTTTTACTTGTCCTTAATATGCTGCAGCACTGGGTTCCATATGTTGAAGAACTTTTGAGGGTTGCCAAACAATTCATATCTCAACCTCTCTACGTGTAATATGCCCATTAATTCTCTTAACCAAGTCTCAAACTGAGGAGCAGAGTCTGATTTCCATAGTTTCAAAATACATCTGTTGGCAATTACCATACCATAAACCAAGATTGTGCGAGCATTATGGTCTAGCTTCTCAAGTGTTGTGGAATACCCGAATAGAGCAGTTTCAGGGTCCGGAGTTAAAGTGACGTTTAAAACAGTAGTACCATTGAAATAAAAGACACCAAAAGTTGTGAAGTTTTGGACAAGTCCAAAAGTGGTGAGCGAGTGTACCCTCAGCGGTCTTGCATCTATTACACAAAGGTGAGAGATCAGGAAAGATTTTATGCAGCTTAACCTTAGAGTAGTGTAATCTGTGTATAACCTTGAATTCAATCAGTTGTAGCCTAAAATTAATAGAACAGGATTTTATACTTTTCAGTACTACCTTCCAGACATCGTCATCAATTTCAATGTTAAGGTCTTCTTCCCAGGTTTGTTTTATTTTTAAAGTAGATTTATCTAGTTTGTTTGAAAATGTTGTCCTTCTACTCGTCAATCTGATTCTCACAGCATTGAAAGAACAGTCAATTTGCAAACCAGAACAGAAAAGAACAGAATAAAAACCATTTCTCATCCTCATAGTGCCACAAATGAAATACAACCCATGTAGATTTTTTTGTTAAGAGTAGTAGCATTGTTCCAGTGTAGAATTCTCCCCAGTGACGTCAAGAATACCCAAATTCAGGGTATTTGGGATGATTTACTCACAGAAACAACTATTATTGTTGTTGTTTCCCTGAAATCATGCTGTTTGGAGGGACAATCTCATTTAAACTACAATTACTGGACTACATGAGAAACATTCTGCACCCTCACTGCTCACTCTATGCACAGATCACATCACTGAGCACTCCATGATATAGACATAGTCATATCACGTGAAAACAGCCCCTTCAAACCAACTCACCCATGACCAACACGTCCCATCTATACTTATCCCACCTGTCTGCTTTTGGCCCATATCCCTCTAAACCTATTCTATCTATATACCTGTCTATATGTTTCTTAAACATTGGAATAGTATCTGCCTCAACTACCTCCTCTGGCAGCTCGTTCCATACGTCCACCACCCTCTGTGGACATTTTTTGGTGGATACTTCTGGTCTCAAGGCTTAGTTTTTATGGATATTTGCCTGCATCTAAACCTCCTCTTCCTGGGTGACATAAGAGGGAAAGAACATAGACATTAAGGACAGCACAGGCAATGAGGGGGGGGGGGATCTATGTTGGAGACGGCACACAGGTTCGTCACTTAAAGATCTTATCCCATCCACGATCTATAGGGAGCTTAGCTCATATCCAAAATTATATGTGGATCTGTGCAGGTTACACTTAAACAAAACAGTTCTCATTTGAGATCTGTGACCTCTTGCAGCCTAAATACATGCTCATACTTGTACCAGGATACCTTGCTCAGTCCAAGTGGAAGTAACAGTTGATTTCAACTTCATTGCCTCAGCTTCATTCCAGACCACTCTGAGGCCAAATGCAAATTGTAGGAACAGCACCTCATATTTCGCTTGGGCAGCTTACAACCCATCTGAAGAAGGGTTTCGACCCGAAACGTCACCCATTCTTTCTCTCCCGAGATGCTGCCTGACCTGCTGAGTTACTCCAGCATTTTGTGAATAAATACCTTCGATTTGTACCAGCATTTGTGCAGTTATCTTCTTATACAACCCAGCGTTATGGATATTAATTTCTCTAACTTCAAGTAACCTTGCAACCCTCTCTCTCCGTCCCTCCCCCACCCAAGTCATTGTATTAGCTTCAAAGTCATCTTGTTGAATCTCATTGTCTGTAACTCGTTTTCACCAAGACCTCAGCTAAGTATAGCCTGTCTCCTTTATCATCGTTATTTTTTTGTATATCTTTCTTCGTTTGTTCTCTATCTCTCCATATATCGCCATCTATATCTCTTGTTTCCCTTTCCCCTGACTCAGTACGAAGAAGACCTGTTCTTTCTGACCCGCTGAGTTACTCCAGCTTTCTGTGTCTATCTTCAGTTTAAACCAGCATCTGCAGTCCCTTCCTACACAACTTTTAATGCTATTTAATTAGGATCATGTTTGAAGATTGCAATGCTGAAGTCACTTTAGAAAATGTACCTTAACTGCTGGATTAATGTACCTAAAAGTGGAAAACAAATTTCTAGGCTCACGTAGTTAGACAAGGAATGACTATGTGTGGTACGTACCTCAGCTTATTCTTTTCTATAATTTCACCAACACATTTCTTATTTCCCTTATTTTGTTTACCTTTTAATTTTCTATTTATCGACTGTATCTAAAGCACAATTTGTACTGTTACCGTTGTGTTCAGTTTCAGTCATCGTGTTATAGGAAAGATTTTGTCAAGCTGGAAAGGGTGCAAAGAAGATTCACGAGGATGTTGCCAGGCCTGAGCTAGAGGGAGAGGTTGAGCAGGGTAGGACCTTATTCCATAGAGCACAAGAGGATGAGGGGCGATCTTATGGAGGAGTATAAAATCATGAGAGGAATAGATCGGGTGAATGCACGGAGTCTTTTGTCCAGAGTAGGGGAATCGAGAACCAAAGGACATAGGTTTAAGATGAAGGAGTAAAGATTTAATAGGAACCTGAGGGGTAACTTTTTTATACAAAGGGTGGTGGGTGTATGGAACAAGCTGCCAAAGGAGGTAGTTGAGGCAGATACTATTTCAACGTTTAAGAAACATTTAGACAGGTACATGGATAGTGTAGGTTTAGAGGGATATGGGTGAAAGGCAGGCAGGTGGGACATGTAGATGGGACATGTTGGTCGGTGTGGGCAAGTTGGGCTGAAGGGCCTGTTTCCACGCTGTATGACTCCATGTTACCATGCTCTGTATATTTTATATTCACTTTCCTTTGATTTCATTGAGTACTGTTACTTTTTTACATTTTTCAGTTGGAACCTTGCCCACCAATATGCCCACCAACGATTTATAAAATCTGTGAAGGCAAAGACGGAGAAAATGTTGTACATATTTCAATCACATACCTTTGGCTTTACATCCAATGTAAGTAGGAACAAGTAGATCTAGCTCTGGTGGCGGCTCAGTCATTTGTTCCAGAGTCGGATCAAAAAGGTGTAGCATGAGTGCAGCTAGCTGGAATCCAATTTCCATGGAATTAAAGTTTTCATGAGACCACTGGTCAGCGTAATAACGGCGGGAGTATTTGGTAAGTGGTCCTGCAGCTCTGATCGTGTTGTCATTAGTATGAAAAGTAGAGTCAATTACTAGTTTTCCATCAAAGACAAGGCATGCCCTATTTATAGCCTTGAACGCATCAATATCCACTTTCTTCTTGTCGACGTTGAAGAAAGCCTGAACAAGCAAAAACAAGTAAGGAACGTCAGCACCAATCCAAAGTCCCAACTTTAACCTACTACACCTAGGAAGACTATTGCGTGTTCAGATTTTATTTCCACTTTTTAGCTAGCCTGAAATTTGCAATATTGACAATCACAATCCAGGATGAAAATCAGCAGACCATCAAGAAGAGTCTGAAGAAGAGTCTTGACCTGAAATGTCACCTATTCCTTTTCTCCTGAGATGCTGCCTGACCCGCTGAGTACTACACCATTTTGTGTCTATCTTTGGTGTAAACCAGCATCTGCAGTTCCTTCCTACATAAGATAACTGCTGTACTCCCTTCAAGACCAATAAGCATTCCTGAATTTTTAGTGCCCTTGATCTCAAGAATTAAAACATAGTTCATCCACTTTTGTATTCCTACCTTTCAAGATCAACTTTAACATTGCATTAGACTTTTTGTTTTTGCTTCATTATCTATCCACAGGCTTTTAATGATTTACAGATAGGTGGAGCGGGAAGGTGTCGGTGGACGGAGCGGTCTGGAGGCGAGCAAGTTTCCGATCCTAAGTGGAGTCCAGGTAGGAAAGGAAGCTTTTGTTGAGTCAGCAAGCTGAAGAAGGGTCTCCACCCGAAACGTCACCCATTCCTTCTCTCCTGATATGCTGCCTGACCCGCTGAGTTACTCCAGCATTTTGTGTCGACCCACAGATAGGTGGATGTTCATCTAAATTCCACTGATTTCCAATCATCTGATTCTACATTAAGTGATCTGTATTTCTCACAAAATGCTGGAGTAACTCAGCAGGTCAGGCAGCATCTAGGAGAGAAGGAATGGGTGACGTTTCGGGTCGAGACCTTTCTTCAGACTGTATTTCTCACATCTGCTTTCTCTAGCCTTCTCAAAAAATAGATTGACATTTGCAATTGTCTAATTCGAAGCTGCAATTCCTCAATCTAGAAAGCCATGTAAAATTATATTTTTCAAAAGCATGTATTAAACTTATATCCAATATGCTCTTTCCTTTGACTTATTTTTAGGTTCTCTGTAGCATTTTGTCTCTTTCCATTGGTCTGAAAGTAGATATTAACTAATTTAAGGCCTGCATCATTTATTCCTTCATGTGGATATGTTTTTAATGAGTGCAGATTCCCATTTACTATTTACTTTTTCGCTTAATATATCCAGAAAATATTTTGTTGTCACTTTCTTATTCTGAGCAAGCTTTTTCCCCCCTCAAATCCCATGATTGTAACTCTTTTTAAATCTTTCATTTTGTTTTTTAATTGTACCACCCATATGTCAAAATTAAGATGTGTAATTTTTCCCAGGGGGGTAATGTCCAACATTAGAGGGCATGAATATAAGGTGACAGGAAAAAAGTTTAATAAAGATGTGCAGAGCAAGTTTTTTTTTTACACAGAGTAATGGGGACCTGGAACACATTGCCAGGAGTGGTGGTGTGGGCGTTTAAGAGTCTTTTAGATATGCACATGGAAGTGCAGGGAATTGAGGGATATGGATCATGTACAGGCAGATGAGATCAATTTAACTTGGCATCATGTTCGGCTCAAGCATTGTGGGTCAAAGAGCCCATTCCTGTGTTGCACTGCTCTATGTCTATAATCATGTAGGACGTCAATGAGGCAGCACCTGGAATATACCACGCAGGTATCACTTAATTCGGCACACGTGACAATAAAAGACCTTTGAAACCTTGGAGGTCTCGTCTCCCTGTCTTCAGGAAAGGTATAATTTGAACATCAAAGTACTGTAGATATTGGAAATTTGATATAAAAACATAAAGTGTTGAAAATTTGCAACAAATTAAGCAGCATTCTGTGGAGAGTGAGGCAGGTCAATCATCTGTCATCACAACCAACCGTGGGTATGATAAAACAAGTGTGTTTTACATCACAGAGGTGTGGAAGTTGTGGTGAAGTGGGACGGGGGGGGGGGGGGGGGGGGGTGGATGGGAGAACAAAGGAGTAGGGAGGAGACAACGTGACACAATGGGTTCAAAACTGGTCCAATTAATAAAAAGAACCAGGGGCCACAGTTTAAGAATAAGGGGTAGGCCATTTAGAACGGAGATGAGGAAAAACTTTTTCAGTCAGAGAGTTGGAAATCTGTGGAATTCTCTGCCTCAGAAGGCAGTGGAGGCCAATTCTCTGGATGCTTTCAAGAGAGAGTTAGATAGAGCTCTTAAAGATAGCGGAGTCAGGGGGTATGGGGAGAAGGCAGGAACGGGGTACTGATTGAGAATCAGCCATGATCACATTGAATGGCGGTGCTCGCTGCACCTATTGCCTAGTGTCTATAATTAATGAAGGTGGAGAGAGAATTTAAAAAAACAAAAGAACATACTGGAAATGTGGCATTTGGTGCAATACTTCCCTGGCTGGAGTGTGTTGGGACTAGGGGGTCAAGGTTTCCAAGCACGGGATCAACCATTCAGGACAGAGGGGAAATGAAATTTCTTCACCTGGAGGATGGCAAATCCTCAGTCGCCAAGAGGGCTCTGCAGGCTCAGTCTTTGAGTTTATTCAAAACAGACTGATACTTTTTTGATTAAATTACTGATACAGACTGATAAACAAAGGTTGAAGCGTGGCACATGAAAGTGATGCCAAGGTAAAAGAACAGCTAATAACTCATTACACGGTGGCACAGAGATGAATGGTCAAATAACTTTTCCTGAAACTATTTTTCACATTCTTTATTTTTGGCATTTGCCTCGATCAGATTTATATTTCTTTTTCTATAACTAATATGAAGTGATCTGTAAACAATTCTTACAAGAATAGTACACTTCTTGCTCTATCCATCACTTGAACAACCTCGCTAAACTCTCTTAATTTTGGTGTTGTAATAATGTTGCTTGTTGATGTGTTGTAACTTTTTTGATATATTCCAAGACCTTTTTGAAACCTTCACAATCTGGGATATTTGCTTTACTGCTATTCCTAGCCTGTACTTGAGTTGCTATTAAAGGGCGGCACTGTGGCGCTGGTGCCCTCTACCACTGGTGCCCTCTACCACCAGAGAGCCATATGTGATCCTGACTATGGATGCTGTCTGCATGGAGTTTGTACAATCTCTCTGTGATGGAGGTAGGGTACTGACATGGATAGAAAATTGGTTGACAGACAGAGTGGGGATAAATGGGTCCCTTTCAGAATGGCAGGCAGTAACTAGTGGGGTACCACAAGGCTCGGTGCTGGGACCGCAGCTATTTACAATATACATTAATGACTTGGATGAAGGGATTAAAAGTACCATTAGCAAATTTGCAGATGATACAAAGCTGGGTGGTTGTGTGAACTGTGAAGAAGATGCTATGAGGTTGCAGGGTGACTTAGACAGGTTGTGTGAGTGGGCGGATGCATGGCAGATGCAGTTTAATGTGGATAAGTGTGAGGTTATCCACTTTGGTGGTAAGAATAGGAAGGCAGAGTATTATCTGAATGGTGTCAAGTTAGGAAAAGGGGACATACAACGAGACCTGGGTGTCCTAGTGCATCAGTCACTGAAAGGAAGCATGCAGGTACAGCAGGCAGTGAAGAAAGCCAATGGAATGTTGGCCTTCATAACAAGAGGAGTATAGGAGTTGAGTATAGGAGCAAAGAGGTCCTTCTGCAGTTGGGGGAGTCCAGAACCAGGGGCCACAGTTTAAGAATAAGGGGTAGGCCATTTAGAACGGAGATGAGGAAAAAACTTTTCAGTCAGACAGTTGTGAATCTGTGGAATTCTCTGCCTCAGAAGGCAGTGGAGGCCAATTCTCCGAATGCATTCAAGAGAGAGCTAGATAGAGCTCTTAAGGATAGCGGAGTCAGGGGGTATGGGGAGAAGGCAGGAACGGGGTACTGATTGAGAATGATCAGCCATGATCACATTGAATGGCGGTGCTGGCTCGAAGGGCCGAATGGCCTCCTCCTGCACCTATTGTCTATTGTCTATTGACCTCGTGGAATTTCTCTGATTGCTTCGGCTTCCTCCCACATTCTCCGAGGTGCAGGTTCATGGGGGAATTTACAGAAGCCAATTAACCTTAGTGTGTAGGATGCAAAACTGGAATAACACAGAACTAGTGTATGGGTGATCGTTGGTCGGTGCGGACTCAGTGGGCCAAAGGGCCTGGTTTCACCCTGTATCTCTAAACTAAACTAAATCTACTGCATCATACTATTTAATCTAGCTTTATCTTTCTAATTAATATTAGTTTTAAAGTCATGTGCATTTGTTTTACCTGAACGTTTATCTGTATCATTGTCCTCACCCTATCCACACTGGCGTTGTGAGATGGCAGCTCTACCAGCTGCGCCAATGTGCTACACTTAAATAGGTTGTAGTTCGCTCAGCTGCAATAGGAATGATTGTAACTTACCGCACAGTTAAGGATCAGTGGTTCAGAATCAGTGGTGAAAGAAGAAACGTTGATGTGGCCATGCATCTTCCCCTCATTCCACTGACAAAGAAGACAGTTAGAATGCAAAGAAACGTCATCCTTCTCCAGTGCCTCCAACACTGCAGTTTCTATTACAGAATTGTTAAAACAACTGCTGTTGGAATCTGAAGGAGGTTTCACCAAATGTACGAGAGAGCCTTCAATTCCACAAGACAGGATAGTATTCACGGTGATGTAAGCTTCAATTGTGTTCCCATAAACTATGATATTTCCTGGAAAGGAACAATATTTACAAAGGGTGCAAGTAAGTATTTTGAAATACAAACTTAAAAAACAATACAATTATCTTATTTTGAGGTTCTATGAAATATAGGCACCTAGAATTGCAAGTTGGTTGTACATAGTATTCAGCCCTTAATTTTTCTGGGTGCCCTTCATTAGAATGCAGAGGAACTGCCAGTACAACATGTGTTCTCCATTGTTAATTCATGGGTGGAGAGGTAGAAAAATAGCTGTTTCGAACATTTCTCTCGGCCTTCATTTTTTAATGAAGAATTGATTAGGTAGATACATGTTTTGGTGAAGTCCCTTGGTTCTCTGATACAGCGATGAATTTGTTGGTGGAGCTGCTCAAAATCTAGATGGAGCTTTTTTTCTTCCAGTTTCACTGACTTTCACAAACAAGATGACATTAGAGTGGAAGGAGAAATTTAACCTGGTGAGATTCTCCTTCATTTAAAATTACAGAACTATCAAAATGTACTTAACAGAAGGCAACCACTCCCATTCCCGGGAGAGAAAGCTACACAGACCAATCGCATTTTCCAGCTCTTGGTCTATATGTCTTGTAGCCTGCAACACGTCAAGTGGCTCTATGGTGCTTTTTCCAAAAAGCTGACGGTTTTTGCACCACAACTGCATCAATTTGGATGAAAAAAGGTGTTTCCTAACTTCCCCTTTAACCATTTCCTACTTATAAGGCAGTCCCCTGAGATCCAGAGACTCTGCCACAAGTGGGACAAAATATGCTTGTCGGTTGATTTTATGGGAGACTAGACCAACCTCTCCTGCATTGGTGCAGGACCCTCTCCTCCCCCCTCCCCTCTTCCCTCCTCCTTCCCCCCACTCCATCCCCCTCAACCCCCTTATCCTCTCTCCTCCCCCTCCCTCCACCCCCTCCCTCCCCCCTCCCTCCCTAGGAGATAGATTTAAACTTTAAAATGTGAATAACTCATTGTAGCTACATTTTCCACTTAACCAAACTCTTTCATCCGTGACAATATTCACATAAATCTCCTCTGATCTCTCTCTAGTATTTCTACAATGTGATGACCACACTGTTCCCAGCCATGTTTTATGTAAATGTCTACAAAGATGGAACGTTATTTCTGCCACTTAGAGCTTTGGCTTAAAACACATCTTAACCTTTGTCTCTCTATGTTCCTCTCTAGGTCAATCTACACTTACCCAATGAAATCTATGCCTCAGCCCACTGAGGAAAATATTATTTAACTAATCATCTTACCTGCCTCTTCTGCCAACTTCTAGGGTTTATGATTTCTCAGTTCCTATATTCCTATGCTTCCTCTGCACTTCTCAGTATCCTGTTTCTCTATGTTAAATTTCTTTATCTGCCATACCCTCCAAATGAACCGGGCATACTTCTCTTGATGGAATTCCATTTGTAATTATTTTTCTTTATCCTACTGAAGTTTCCTGTGTATTTCAGCTCTCATCCCCAGTGCCAACATCTTTGAGCTTCGAGCATGTTGATATGTTTACCATTGTCCAAGGACCATTTATTCCATTCCTCATTTTGCGTGGTTCTGCATAAGGCTTCATGGAGAACATTGTCCCATTGCCCTTCAGCTTGCCTACACACAAGTAGCTTCTACCATCACCACTACATTTTGTTCTTTTCTTCCTGTCATTATACACACTGGAGAAACTCCCTCACAAATGTTGAAACGTGCTCAGAAAATATGATGGGCCAGATCTTGTTGGTTCAGTGTCCAAATCCAGACCTTCAACCTCCTCAATCCAAATGTGGAATTAAAGTCCAAGGTGACTCCATGCCTATAATTACCCTGGTCCCAATGTGGAGCTGCAGTTCAGCAAGGACCGCCGGCCCTGAATTGCACCTGGCAGACTTTGGCAGCCAGCAAAGCAGATTTAAAACAGCTGTAATTTAAAACAAGCTGTAATTGATCTTTAAACTTTTTATACACCTCTAACCATTGAGAGACATTTGACGGTTATGAAAACTAAAGCAAATTATTTAAGTAAAATTTTATACAGATAAATAATACATTTAGAGTGTTACAGCGTGCAAACAGGCCCTTCAGCCCAACTTGCCCACATCAGCCAGCATGTCCCACTAGTCCAACCTGCCTGCATTTGGCCGTATCCCTCTAAACCTGTCCTTTCCACGTACCTGTCTAAATGTTTCTTAAACGTTGCGATAGTACCTGTCTCAACTACGCCCTCCAGCAGCTCGTTCCATAAACCTACCACCCCTTGTGTGAAAAAGTTACCCCTCAGGCTCGTATTAAATCTTTCCCCCCCTCACCTTAAACCTATGTCCTCTGGTCAGCGATTCCCCTAATTTAAATCTAATTTAAATCAAATAATTAAAACCCTAAATAAAACAATTAAAAAATAGTCATTTACTATCTCCTATACCCTTACACATTGAAATTAATGGAATCCTGGATCCTGAATTCCGATCTGTCAGAGACAGTCCCCATCTTCTGCAGAGGGTCATGAACACTACAGTTTAAAGCTGTTCCATTCAGCGTAGCCAGCAATATCCAGCCCATTTACTTTCTCTTTCCATCCTGGAATCGGTACTCAACAGCAGTGAAATAACCAGCTTGGGAGTAGGTTGAAAATCTATGTACTGCCACTGATAGGAAAAGCTTCCATCCACATCATTGGTTACTGCGTAATTGTTGTGTCAAAGCTGGAGGCCACACACAGTGGGGAGTATATGGGCATGGCTCCTTCCTTTTCTCCCTCTAATTAGTTCTCCCAATTACACACTCACACGCTCAGCTCGTCAACCTGGTGGTGGAATACTCCCATCACCAGATTTGTCCTTGAAATAACAGCGCTAATCTTTAACCCAGAGTTCAGTTAAGGGAGGAAAGGAGGAGCGATCTGATAATTCAACTCCACCAGTTAGATAAATCTCCAAACGAAGGCTGTTTCTACCATACCAAGCAGCGGCAAAACTGGCAATTTATGACAGTGATTTTGCAGGATGCAAACTGAAGAATTTACTGCACAAAAATAAGAAGATGTGGCAACAGTGACCCAGCAGAGGTCACTGAAGGGCCAGTTCACATTTTAACTCAAAGATGAATGAATCACTGACATTTTACAACATGCAAGGAAGACATATGGCACATTGAGCCAGTGCCAGTTGAAAGAAAGATAAGCAGTCTAATATGACCTTCCACCCGTGGGTCTTTAGCCCTGCAGGTCAGGGCCCTAAAGCACTCAGTGGGGCCCGGTTTAAAATGATGTAGTTTGTCCTAGAAACATAGAAAATAGGTGCAGGAGTAGGCCATTCGGCCCTTCGAGCCTGCACCGCCATTCAATATGATCATGGCTGATCATCCAACTCAGTATCCGGTACCTGCCTTCTCTCCATACCCCCTGATCCCTTTAGCCACAAGGGTCACATCTAACTCCCTCTTAAATATAGCCAATGAACTGGCCTCAACTACAATCTGAGGCAGATCCCTACCAATCTCTCAGGTGAAAAAGAAAACTCCTCATCTATCCACTAATTCTCTAATTCTTCCACAAATTACCTTCAATCTATGCCCCTGGATTTTGATCACTCTGTTCAATGAAATAAGACCTTGCTATTTACTCCAACTGGGTTCCTAATTTTATATCCCTCAACTAAAACTCCTTCTCTGTCCCAGAGACAACAAGCTCAACCTATTCAATCTTTCCCGGTAACGAAAAGTTTCCAGTCCTGACAACATGCTCGTGGATGTCTTCTGGACTTTATGGAATGCAATTGCATGCTTCCTATAATGAGAAGACCAGAATTATAAGCAGTTTGAAGCCTTGCTCTAACTCATGTTCCTTACAGTTTTATCACAGCTTTCCCTTGCACTTACATTCTAAGGCTCGGCTATTAAGAGAAGACATTTTATAAGAGATTTTAACCAACCTTTTCAATCTGAACTATTACCTAAATGAACTGTGGACATCTTTCTGTTCCTCTAGACCTTTTGTATGGATTCCTTTGATCTGCTGCATCTCCAAAAATGTATTACGTCATGCATCGAAAGATTGAAATCCATTTGTTGGCCGCACATAACCTGAGTCTAACTTTATATAGGGCCTTTCTGTCATTTACATAAAATTATGATGCTTTCTGGAGTTTGCTAGATAAAGCTTGTGCTGTATTTTTCCATGGGCCATACACAATTCTGCTGAATGAAATTCCTATGAGGACGCATGAGCCAAGAGTGCAAGCAATAGTCTAGTTTTCTAGCTGCCAGATTCTTGTTTGGTATTCAGGGAAATCAATTCAGGATGGATAATTGTCACAACGTTAAGATTTCATGGCAGCTCTCAGATAAGCAGGCACAGACTTGCATGATTAATTGCTGGTCATCATACATTAGGTGGATACTAATCAAGCAAAGGTGCATGGGATTCATGAAGGTTAGAATGTAATATGGAGGACTACTTGAGACAATAATTGTGCAGTCACTAATGCGTGCGTCTGGAAGAATGTTGGATAACTCATGAGTCCTCCACAGCAGCAGCTGGAAAATAATGAACCTGTCTACTCTGGTGCGTGATCAATGGAAGTATGGACTGGAGATCACTGATGTTCCTGATTTATCTCATGGGAGTTGAGGGATCTCTATGCTTGTACCCCAATGACCCACTCTTCATCAACATTCCCTCGGGCCCCACCATTTGCTGCGATGTCCTATTCTTACTTGACTTTCCAAAATGCATCAAATCACACTATTCTGATTTAAATTCCATCCACCGTTGCTGTGTCCATCTTTTCAGCTGGTCTATAGCCTGATGTTGCCTAAGGGTATGCTCCTCACTATCTACAAACTATAAACGTCATGCCATCTGCAAAATGTTCATGTAAACTGCAAGATCCTAAAATGTTACCCCAACATAATTTTGTATTGTCATCTCATATCATATATATACAGCCGGAAACAGGCCTTTTCGGCCCTCCAAGTCCGTGCCGCCCTATGTCATCTCTAGCCATTCCCAAAAGATGTGGTGGACACACATCAATTGTACTCTCTATCCTCCAGAACACTGCACAATTAAACATATTTGCAGAGCCTCAGGCTGTGTTTTTGTGCCTCCTCTTACGCACAGTGAATACTTCTGATCTAATTCTCACCATTATCTGTCTGTAATGTGCCATCTGTTGTCTGTTGTCAGGCCATGGCACCTTTGTTGAACTCTTTAGCTGCTTCACTGCTCTATTCTACAAATCTAACTACTCCAATGCTAATTCTCTAATTATGAGCAGCATCAATATACAAAAAATTACCATTTATTTTATTTGCTTCCATGGCCGATTAATCCCCATCCTCTACCCCTATATTATTTCCTCTCCAGTATAATTCCCTGTTCACATAACCCAAAAACCTTTGTGTACAATTATCTTGGTAAGTGCATACTCCTGCCAACATCACTTCATTTCCTAGATGATCTCAGAATTCAGCTTCTCCTACTCGGCAACCCAGGTCCTTGTCAGCTTCCAGAAGATTCCAACATTCAGATTATCTTCCAAGTGTTCCATTCTTGTTCCTGGAAACGTAAGAGGCCTGGTGTCCTGTCCTACATTGTATCATTATCGTCAGCCTAATAGCAAACCCATCACCTTCCTCCTTTCCTCCAGACTCTCAAAGGCCACCAAATGTCTACACTCAATCTCACAGCCTACTACATGTGCATTCCCATTCCACGGCATCTCTATACCATCCTGACCGGCAGACCTCAGCTGGTTAGAATCGGTCATAGTATTTCCTCCACCCTGACCCTCAACACTGGTGCTCACCGGCGGTGTATGCTTAGTCTTTTGATTTACTCCCTGAACACCCACGAGTGCTTAGACAAGTACAATGTCAACTCAAAGATCGCCAGTGAGATCACTGTTTTGGGACAGATCAACAAAATCAATGACACAAAGTACAAGAACAAAATCAAGAACCATGTGTCATGGTGTCTGGAAAACAGTCTAGCCCTCGACAGGAGGAAGACAAAATAATTTGTTTGTTGTTGTAAGGATGCAAGTGAGGTTGTAAGGACACAAGCCTGTCCTCATCAGTAGAGATAGTACAAGATGGTCGACAGATTCAACTTTCTATACATCCGTATCACCAGCAACCAAACCTGGTCTCTTCACACTTAAGCAGTGATCAAGATAGCACATCAGCGTATTTATTTTCTCAGGCGTGTGAGATTCGGTATGACCACTAGGATTTGAACTTCCCTTGAACTTCCACAAATGAGCTTCAGGTATTCTGATGGGATGCATCTCAGCCTGGTTGGCAACTGCTCGGTTCATGACTGCCTTAACGTGCAGATAGTGAATAAAGCCCAGTCCATCAGAAGCCCTTTACTTATTTCATCCAGTCCATCTTCATGGTGCATTGCATCAGGAAGGCAGGAAGTATCATCAACAATTCTTGCCCACTTGCCCATTTCCTTACTTCTCTTCAGGGAGAAGATACAGGAGCATGAAAGTGTGGGCATCCAGACTAAAAAACACCTTTTTCTCCCACTACCATCAACGAACTAATCACTTCTTGAATCAATCACTTCTTTCACACACCTTTCCCGAATGTACCAGTAACTTGCATTTCCGGTACAATGGAACTGCAGGTCCACCACCGATTTTCCAGCACCCTTGGTTCCAGAGCCTTTCTGGATTACCCATTTTGCTGAACCAACAGAGGTCATGGTCTCTGAAAGGAGTCCAATGGTATAGGAGCGGTCCAATTAGGCCGCAGAGGGAACGAGATACCAGCTCGCAAAGTCGGCCTTGGAAGTGAACTATGGGAACAGATCTGCTGGCTGGGGCCAGGACGGAGTTCCAAAGCCCTGTCCAGAGGGGGCCAATTCGACCCTCTGATTGGCTGTGGAAGTCGGCTATGGGAACAGATCTGCTGGCTTCGGCCGGGTCAGAGTTCCAGAGCCCTGGCCGCAGGCCCATGAGGTTGAGATCGGTCGCCTTACCCGGCCTTGGCACAACATTTTGGGGGAGACTTCTGGGGGGTGGGGGATTTCAAGTGCGCTCTGCTGATTTTGTCCAAATTAAAGGAGGCGCCAAACCATCAGTTGCTGGAAAATCAGTTTCTCATTCGGCTGCTCCATTATTCTACTTTAATTTGTTTTGCACTATAACCGTGCATCATTCTGCTGTCTACACTCATGGTTGTCTTTGTTATGACAGTATTTATACTATTTACTCTGTGAGCTTCATGTGAGCAAGGAATTTCATTGCAACCTGGTGTATGATTTGGCTTCCACTGCCCTCTGTGGCAGAGAATTCCACAAATTCACAACTCTCTGACTGAAGAAGGGTCTCGACCCGAAACGTCACCCATTCCTTCTCTCCCGAGATGCTGCCTGACCTGCTGAGTTGCTCCAGCATTTTGTGAATAAATCTCTGGGTGAAAACATTTTTTCTCACCACAGTTTTAAATGGCCTCCCCTTTATTCTAAGACTGTGGCCCCTGGTTCTAGACTCGCCCAACATTGGGAACATTTTTCCTGCATCTAGCTTGCCTGGTCTTTTTATAATTTTATATGTTTCGATAAGATCCCCTCTCATCCTTCTAAACTCCAGTGAATACAAGCCTAGTCTTTTCAATCTTTCCTCATATGTCAGTCCCGCCATCCTAGGGATCAATCTCGTGAACCTACGCTGCACTGCCTCAATTACAATTATGAAAGAAAATAGATAATAGACAATAGGTGCAGGAGTAGGTCATTCGGCCCCTCGAGCCAGAACCACCATTCAATGTGATCATGGTTGATCATTCTCAATCAGTATCCCGTTCCTGCCTTCTCCCCATACCCCCTGACTCCACTATCCTTAAGAGCTTTATCCAGCTCTCCCTTGAAAGCATTCAGAGAACTGGCCTGCACTGCCTTCTGAGGCAGAGAATTCCACAGATTTACAACTGTCTGACTGAAAAAGTATTTCCTCATCTCCGTTCTAAATGGCCTACCCCTTATTCTTAAACTGTGGCCCCTGGTTCTGGACTCCCCCAACATTGGGAACGTTTCCTGCCTCTAACGTGTCTGACCCCTTAATAATCTTATATGTTTCAATAAGATCCCCTCTCATCCTTCAAAATTGCAGTGTATACAAGCCTAGGCGCTCCAGTCTTTCAACATACGACAGTCCCGCCATTCTGGGAATTAACCTAGTAAACCTACGCTGCACGCCCTCAATAGCAAGAATATCCTTCCTCAAATTTGGAGACCAAAACTGCACACAGTAGTCCAGGTGCGGTCTCACTGTAGTACAACTGCAGAAGGACCTCTTTGCTCCTATACTCAACTCCTCTTGTTACGAAGGCCAGCATTCCATTGGTTTTCTTCACTGCCTGCTGTACCTGCATGCTTCCTTTCAGTGACTGATGCACTAGGACACCCAGATCTCGTAGTATGTCCACTTTTCCTAACCATTCAGATAATAATCTGCCTTCCTATTCTTACCACCAAATTGGATAACCTCACACTTATCCACATTAAACTGCATCTACCAGTCTGCCATAATAATGATTCTTGTTTGTCAGCAATCCTCAAATATATCAATTAGGTAGATGAAGGGTCTCGACCCAAAACATCACCCATTCCTTCTCTCCAGAGAAGCTGCCTGTCCCGCTGAGTTACTCCAGCTTTTTGTGTCTATCTTAGGTTAGATGATCAAATATTCTTGTTATAAAAGAGTGTATCCTGTGATTCATTAATAATGCATCTGAAAACCTACGAGGATCTGTATGGTTAATAATACAAGATAACATAAGGATCAGGAAGTCAATCGGTAGATTTCAATTCAATATTCTAATTGAATAACAACAGTGATATATCAACAGACACCAGAGCTCTATACTGCAAAATGACAGTCAATCTACTCCATGCGTTTAATTCTGTAAATTGATACATCATCTCCCTAAAATATCCTGTGAACATTAACAGGTTTGCTCAAAATGTTTTCTTGATCAAGTTTGTAGGCACGCTACATGAATCTTAAAAAGAACTTGGCAGATTGCAGTTAAGTTATTCAAATGTGGCTAATATGAGGACCAATTATAAGAATTAAATTACATTCATTATCAAACTAGGATTTATGCTAGTACTGAAAATGTCTCTCCCTGCTTAGTTTCCTAATTAAGGAGAATCATTTGAATGTTTCAAATAAATGTAAGGTAATTACAGTAAATTGTCCTTAATTAAATTAGCAGTTAATTGCACAATTAAATGGGCTTACATGTGCATTCTTCAGTATAGCCACTCTAAACAATACTGCAAATTAAAATTAATTAAAATATATGAAGTATTTGTAAAACAACAGACTGCCTCGATGGCAATTCAATTCTGGAAATTGAATTGGATACAAAGCTGGATGAAGTAAAGATGTCTCCAAACTAATAATACAATATTGGCTGAAGCATATCTTAAAGGTTCTATGCATCTGCCTCTTGAATATTAAATGCACATATTTTAGTTCTTTTAGAGATACAGGGTGGAAACAGGCCTTTCGGCCCACCAACTCCACGCCAACCAGCGTTCACCCGTACACCAGCATTATCCTACAAACTAGGGACAATTTACAATTTGCAGAAGCCAATTAACCTACAAACCTGTACATCTTTGGAGTGTGAGAGGAAACCAGAACACCCGGAGAAAACCCACACAGTCACAGGGAGAACGTACTAACTCTGTACAGACAGCACCCGTAGTCAGGATCGAAGCTGGGTCTCTGGCGCTGTAATGCAGCAACTCTACCGTTGCGCAACCCCGTTATATTGAACTCATTGGTTATTCTCCGTATCACTGCAATTGAGTGCTCTTTTTGTTGTGCTTTTCCTATCTTCAATGATGTTACATAAATTTCAATATTCTTTTCCCAGCATCGCACTAAAGGATGTTGTTTAAAGTAACACTTCCATGAACTTGTACAGGTCGTTGCACCTTTGTGTATTCGTATATCATACATGTGGAAGTCCCAGATCCAAAAGAAAATCATAAATATAAGTATAATTAAAAGGCTTTCTAGAATTTATTATTTAGTTACATAATTTTGAGTCTATTACTTTTAACATGAGTGTAGCATAGATTTATCAAAATATATGACAACATAACGGTTAATTCACAGGTCTAGCAGCTCAAAGTCCAACATGACTCTGAATCCCACAATGATAGCGAGGGAAATTATATTGAAGTAACTAAATTCATTTCCAATCAATAACAAGCTAGTACATAGAAACATAGAAAATAGGTGCAGATGGAGGCCATTTGGCCCTTCGAGCCAGAACCGCCATTCATTGTGATCATGGCTGATCATCCACAATCAGTAACCCGTGATCTGCCATTTCCCCATATTCCTTGATTCCGCTAGCCCCTAGAGCTCTATCTAACTCTCTTTTAAATTCATCCAGTGAATTGGCCTCTACTGCCTTCTGTGGCAGAGAATTCCACAAATTCACAACTCTCTGGGTGAAAAAGTTTTTTCTCATCTCAGTTTTAAATGGCCTCCCCTTTATTCTTAGACTGTGGCCCCTGGTTCTCAACTCCCCCAACATTGGGAACATTTTTCCTGCATCGAGCTTGTACATTCATTTTGTAATTTTATATGTTTCTATAAGATCCCCTCTCATTTTCCTAATTCCAGTGAATACAAGCCAAGTCTTTCAAATCTTTCCTTATATGACAGTCCCGCCATCCTGGGGAGTAACCTCGTGAACCTACGCTGCACTGCCTCAATAGCAAGGATGTCCTTCCTCAAATTGGGAGACCAAAACTGCACACAATACTACAGATGTGGTCTCACCAGGGCCCTGTACAACCGCAGAAGGTCTCTTTACTCCAATACTCAAATCCTCAAATCCTAGTATGAAAAATAACAACCATAATTATCATAAGATCCTATCTGGATCTTAGATGTCTAACAGGGAAGGAAGTATACTACCCTTGTTCAGTCTGATTTTGTGCCACCCCAGACCGAGCTCAGGAATGGGCAACAAATGCTGGAAAGGTCAGCAATGACCAATTCTTGTTTAAAAAAGAAATATTGAAAAATATGCGGAACTTTGTAATTAAATTACAAAGATAAATTATGTTGCACATTCTAGGCTTTAATTCTACTGAATTAAGAAGGTTAAGGGATGACTCCATTGATGATTTGTAAATGGTAATTAATGCGAGTCAACACGTGGAGAAATTGGGGTAATGGAGGAAGATAAAATAGAGCTACAAAATAATATTGAGTTGAATCCAATGTTTAAGAAATCGTACCAAGAATTTTGGTTGGGAATGGGCCCAGGAATTATTGGGTTAACATATGATAAACGGTTGACAGCACTGGGCCCCTTTCTCGCTGGAGTTTAGAAGGATGAGGGGGGAACCTCATTGAAATTTACCGAATAGTGAAAGGCTTGGATAGAGTGGATGTGGAGAGGATGTTTTCACTAGTGAGAGAGTCTAGGACCAGAGGCCATTGCCTCAGGATAAAAAGATGTATCTTTAGAAAGGAGATTAGGGAGAAATTCCTTTAGTCAAAGGGTGGTGAATCTGTGGAATTCATTGCCAGAAAAGATTGTGGAGGCGAAGTCAATG